>NC_056729.1:345352895-345450395 GCF_019279795.1 Protopterus annectens
GTGTCTCTGTCCCTGTGTGTGTGTGTGTGTCTCTCTGTCCCTGTGTGTGTGTGTGTGGGTCTCTCTGTCCCTGTGTGTCTGTAAAAGTGCATGGTGTTTGGAACAAAAAAGACCAAAACACACACGGATACAGGAAGTGTTATCACTTTTAGAAATGCTCTCCACACTCTCTTATCGTTAGTTCCCTGACCATTTGCAAGTGTTTGCAGACACAACAGTGATGTGGTACTTAAGCAAGTAGTAGACAGGTCTTGTCTTTCGTACAGACTAGACATGGTAGCCTGGTATATAGCTTTACAGCACAATCTGTCTACAGGCATCTTGCTTACCATCAGAGCAAAATTGTGTGGTTGACAGGCTGAGCAGGACTAAGGCAGACCCTTGTGAATTGAACCTGAATCAGAGGGTCTTGCAAGATTTGATCCAGCTCTGGGGAGAGCCTGAAATGATTGTTGTCTCCCCCTGCTGATCTTCCTTCATTACTAACATTCTGGCCCTCATGCCCTGTCTGCATTGGGTCAACCAGCTACTCCGTGCCCCATGTGGAGCCAGGCACAGATTGCAGACTGTGAAGATGTCCTTCAAGGATGCATCTGCAGTCCTTACAAATGGGTTGTCCTGTCGTCAGGCAGCCCTTCGGTCGGCCGGATTCCAAAGTCTGGGTCTGGCTTCGGCTGGTGTCGCACTTCACCCGACGTCATAGCTGCAGTTCTTCAGGTATAAAGGCATCAGCCGACGCCATTTTCCTCAGTCTTTCTTGCCGTGGCGCCAAGCAGAAGCTGTTCGCAAGTGCCGGTCGGTCAGATCCAGAGATTACTACTACCGAATACTACTTCGAAGACTTCTAAAAAGCTAAGTACCCCGTTGGGGACTCTTTCTTGCCTCAGCTGATGTCAGAAAAAGTGAATAACTGTTTAACTTGTGGGAAACAAATACCTCATAAAGATTTCCACTCTTACTGCTTACCTTGCTTAGGCCCAGACCACGACGTAGTAGCTTGTCTAGCTTGTGCTTCTTTTAACAGACGGACGCTTAGACGTCGGTCGGAGTTTGCTGAGCAGTTTTTCGGCTCTGATTTTGCGTATATTATGCCGTCGGATCCTCCGACTACACAAATTGCCAAGAAACGCAAAGAAAAGGACCGACATTCGCGGTCCACGGTTTCGGCCGAAACCGCGGTTAAGCAGACCACGAGTGTCTGTTTCGGCCAAAGCCGAGCAAGCGGTCCTTGCTTCAGCCGTATCCATGCCTTCTACCGAGGCCTCTTCTAGCCTAGTAGAATCTGCTTCAGAAATCCAACCTGCAGTTGTGGTTTCTCAGGAATTATCGGACACTATCCCCCTGGATGCATCAACCCCTGCACGTGGAGCTGCTAGGCCCCCTGCAGCCATGTCCATTAAGGCCTTTGCCAGGGCTAAAGCAGCCAAAACTACTAAGTCTGTGCCTGTTAAATCCCCCTCTCACAGGCCCAGCTCCAGTTCCCAAATGCTTTCTCTGGCAGAGGATCTCATTTCCTTAAGGGGATCCCAACCACATCCAGACAGGGACTCTCATCCACCTCCAGAGAAGAGACCTAGAGCAGAGCCCCCTGAGCCACTGTCCACTGATGATTCAGACAATACAGACCCTCCAGAGGCTCCTTTTTCTCCTTACAAAGACTCTGATGCTGAAGAGTCGATTCCTTCTGCCTCTCCACCTGAGGAATTTTCCTTTGGGGAAACCTTACATGCCATGAGGGAACAATTTCAGTGGCAGGGCCAAGATTTCTCAGACTCCAGAAAAAGGCTTAGGACCTTTTTGCATTTACCACAACATAGGCCTTTAGCTATACCTCCAGTTCTTTCTGTTGTAGATGATGCATTTAATGATGCTTGTACTGCTCCTGTTTCTTTACCTCCAGCCCCTGCTAAGCCCGATAGGTTCTACAGGGTCCCGGACACTCATCACCATTTATACAAGGCTTCTTTTGCAGATCCCGAGACTATCTCCCAGGGGCCTAAGGCAGTAGCATCTACCTCTGTTAAAAATCCCCTCCCCTCTGAAAGGGAATCCAGGTCCTTAGAGAGATGGGGTAAAAAAGTATACACCTCTGCTACTCTGGCAGCTAGAGCCTTGAACTGTCAGTTTCATATGATCCAATATCAGGAGTTTATGCTTGATCAATTAACTAAGAAACTGTCCTCTGATGAATCTTTAGATAAGAAATATGTTTTGGAAATGGTACATAACATTCAGCAGGTTAGTAACCATTCTTTAAAATGCGGCTATGATGCACTGGAGGCTTCCTTTAGATCAGCCATGACTGGCACAGTTATCAGAAGGCATGCATGGTTGAAAGAACAGGCCTTGCCGGATCATGTCGAATCAAAACTATTAGATGCTCCCATGGATAAGGTTAATCTATTTGGTTCTCCTGCTCAGCAGGTACTGAAGAAAAGGGAAGAGAAGGCAAAATCTGTACAAACAGTAAAAGACTTCTTACAGGTCCAACCGCCAAGGTTTAGCAGGAACTGGCCCTCCAAGAATTGGTCCTTTCCAGACTCCTCTAAAGCTCAGAGAGGCAGGAATAGGCGTTCAAGAGGCAGAAATCAATCCAGGGGTGCCTACAGGGGACGCCAGTGGCAGGGCAACAACCAGCGAGACAGACGCAGCAACTACCCCTGCAACAGGACAATCACAGTGACTTGGCTCTGGCACCGCCTACCAGGGAACAGATAACAGCACCCTTAGGCGGAAAGCTAGCCCTTTTCTCAAAAAACTGGCACTGCATCACAAGGGACAAGTGGATTTTGAAAACAATAGACCAGGGTTACAGGTTTCATTTTCATACTCTACAAGGAAAAAGAGGAATGCCAAATCTACCACCAAATCAAAGGAAAGAAGCTCTAAAACAAATAGCTCTATTAGTAAGCATGAGAGCTGTGGAAAAGGTACCATCTATGGAACAAGGAAAGGGATTTTACTCCAGACTCTTCCTGGTACCAAGAAAAGAGAAAAAATGGAGGCCTATTCTCGACCTGTCCGCTTTAAACACATTCCTCATTGTTCCAAAATTCAAAATGCTGACCCTACAGCAGCTTCTTCCCATGCTGGGCAAGGAGTCTTGGCTGGTAACTCTAGATCTCAAGGAGGCATACCTGCACGTCCCCATACGACCAAATTGCAGAAGATACCTCAGATTTCTTGCAGGATCAGAGCATTATTAATTCTCAGCATTTCCCTTTGGCTTATCTACTGCGCCCAGAGTGTTCACGAAATGCCTGGCATCAGTAATCGCTCATTGCAGACTTCAGGGAATCCAAATTTATCCATACCTGGACGACTGCCTGATTCAAGCGGACAACAAAAACAAGCTAACAGAAGATTTACAAAGAGTCATTTACTTACTGCAAGCCCTGGGATATACAGTCAATATAAAAAAGTCAAGGCTGATACCATCCCAAAGACTGACCTTTTTAGGTGCAGAGCTGGACACATCAAAACAGATGGCATTCCTAACTGTAGAAAAGCAAGAACAGCTCCCTCTCTACTTCTTGGCTTTAACAAAGCAGAACCATCTAACAGCAAGAAAAGTATTGCAAGCCCTGGGCTTCATGGCATCCTGCATAATTCTAGTCCCTCATGCCAGACTACATATGAGAAAACTACAGTGGTACCTGAAGAATTTATGGTCTCAACACAAACACAGCCTAGAAACCAAAATTCCACTAATACCATGCCTGAAGCAAGAGTTCCTTTGGTGGGCTCAGGCCTGTCAGTCAAACACAGGTTTGCCCTTCTACAACATTCAACCAAGCCAGACCATCACAACAGACGCCTCAGACCTCGGTTGGGGGGCACACATGCTGGACAAGTGCATACAAGGCCTATGGACTCAGGATCAGCTGCACCTGCACACAAATCTAAAGGAAATGCTGGCAGTAAAATTGGCACTCCAGACATTCAGACCATTCCTCCAAGGAGGGCAGTTGATAAGGACAGACAACACCACAGTTATGTGGTACATCAACAAACAGGGAGGCACACATTCATACCCTCTATGCCGGATGGCACTGGACTTTTGGAATGTGGCTCTGAGCTACAACATTCAGTTACAAGCAATTTTTGTACCGGGAAAAGAAAAAATTCTAGCAGACATATTAAGCAGAACTACCACGGATGCTCACGAATGGTTGCTACACCCGGACATCTTCAAAGCCATCACAAGAAAGTGGGGACTACCACAAATAGACTTATTTGCATCCCCACTCAATCACCAGCTCAAGAAATTCTGCACAAGGACGTACCACCCACTTGCTTGGAAGGTGGACTCCCTATCTTTCAGTTGGGAAAACCTGACAGCATATGCCTTCCCACCACTTCCTTTGATGCACAAGGTGCTTTTGAAGATCAAAGAGGAACGTCCAAGGATCATTCTGATAGCTCCAAACTGGCCAAGACAACATTGGTACCCATTACTGAGGAGCATGTCTCGGGAACGAATGTGGACACTACCCCTGATCCCATTGCTGTTAACACAGAACAGCTACAACATCCTGCATCCAAACCTGAAAACTCTGCAGTTGACTGCCTGGAGCATTACATAAGAGCAACTAACCCAAATTTATCTCAAAGGGTTAAAGACATTATCCTTGAGGCTCGCAGACATTCAACACGAAGGAATTAGGCAGCTAAATGGAAAAGATACCTCATTTGGAGTAATACAAACGGAAAAGATGTGTCATTGGTAAACATAGCCAACATCCTGGAGTACTTGGCAGAGCTCTTCCATTCAGGCCTGTCCTACTCCTCTATCAAGATACACGCATCAGCTATTTCGGCAGAGTACAGCATGGATCCCCCTGTCTTCTCACACCCTCTGCTCAGGCAGTTTCTGAGGGGAATTAAAAATGTAAAACCTCCTCGAAAACCACCACTACCAGCATGGGACTTGAACTTTGTGCTAGAAAAATTGACACTCCCTCCTTTCGAACCAGCAGCAACAGCAGAATTGCAATACTTATCCTGGAAGACTGCTTTCCTGCTGGCAATCGCCTCAGCAAGAAGGGTTTCTGAACTACAGGCATTAATGGCAGTGCAACCCTTCCTGATCTTCCATCAAGACAGAGTGTCCATGAGAACAAGTCCTACATTTATGCCTAAGGTGGTATCCAGAGTGTCTTTAAACCAGGCTATCCACCTACCTACATTCTTTCCCAACCCACAGAACAGGGGAGAAAGACTGTTGCATACCTTGGATGTGCATAGACAATTACGCTACTACCTGGACAGGACCAAGTGCAATAGAAAAACTGACCAGCTTCTGGTAGCATATGCAACAGGAAGGGAAGGAAAAGCAATTTCAAAACAGACAATCTCCAAATGGATAGGAAATTGCATTAGATTTTGTTACTCCTTCCACGGAAAGAAAACTCCAGAGAATATCAGGCCTCACTCCACAAGGGCTACAGCCACTACTACAGCTTTCTTACGAGGAGTGGCTACCAAGGACATTATAGAGGCTGCTACTTGGACCTCCGTGCATACATTTGCCAAGCATTATAATTTACCTTTATATTCTAGATCCCGAGCAGGTTTTGCCTCTGCTGTTTTACAAGGGATCCTAACTGCACCATAATCTCTTTTCATTCCTCCTCCCCTAGTTTGGCTATGGTATTCTACCCATTTGTAAGGACTGCAGATGCATCCTTGAAGGACGTAGTACAGTTTTGTACCTACCATAAATGTAGATGTCCGATAGGAATGCATCTGCAGTCAGGATTACCCACCCGCCTTCCCCTCTGTGGTACTCCTAGGGTATTTGCCATCTTTCAGCTGGCTTGGGGGGATCTATTATGGTGTATTTGTTTGTATATATGTACATACATGCTTATTTTGTGTGTTTGCTCTCTACTATTTGGAAACATTGGCATTTATCCAAATTTAGCCATCCAAGAGGGCACCTGGCATCTGGGGCAAGAAACACTGAGGAAAATGGCGTCGGCTGATGCCTTTATACCCGAAGAACTGCAGCTATGACGTCGGGTGAAGTGCGACACCAGCCGAAGCCAGACCCAGACTTTGGAATCCGGCCGACCGAAGGGCTGCCTGACGACAGGACAACCCATTTGTAAGGACTGCAGATGCATTCCTATCGGACATCTACATTTATGGTAGGTACAAAACTGTACTTTCTGCACATCTGAGCTGCTCTCTGGGGGAGGGTCTTACTTTGGCCGCCTGTTACTCCTCTGCCGTTCTGTGGCAGCTTGATGTGGTTCTAGGGTGACTTGCAATGTGAGATCTGCTGCAACTCTAAGCCCCATTGCCCCGTGCTGACCACGCCTCCTCTGACCATCTCCCCAGTCTCCACCCAGTGTCTATTATCTGGAGACACCACATACAAGGATGGGCACATTCATTCCTCCCAGCTGCTCTGTCGTTCACCTGGGGTGCTAATCGAATACAAGTCACCTGGGTCATAATTGAGGCTTTATCCCTGTGTGCCACTGAAGTGGCTCAGATAACTCTAGTTACCTCCCTTTGCAACAAGGAGTTGGCAAAGTTCTGTTCCAGAACTCCATGCACGAAGGTCTGGAAGACTAATGCATTTTTTTCCCCTTGGGTAGGAATGGTCATGTATGCCTTTCCACCCGTTCCATTAATATCCAGGGTCATTCTGGTGATTCAGGAGGACTTCCCAGAGATTGTTGTGGTGACTCCCTTCCAGCCCAGACAGCAGTGTTTTTGTCTACTTTTGGAAATGGCCAGAAGTAATTAACACAAGCTTCCTCACAGGTTGAATTTACTTGCCCAAGACCAGGAATGTTTTTATAATCCCGATCCTAAATAATTTACAACTGACTGGCTGGATGATATAATTGTTTTACCTTTTAGGCACCTGTTTCTGAAGACATGCAGCAAGTATTAATAGAGGCAAGAAAACCTGCTCCTAGAAAGTCGTCTATTAGTAAATGGGAAAGGTTTTCTAATTTGTGCAAAGAAAATAACCACCAACCATTCAGGGCAAGTGTTTCTCTGATTCAGAATTATTTGTGCGAGTTAGTATTTTATGGCCTGTTTTATTCCTCTATTAAGGTCGGTCTGCCCTTTCAGCATGATTACCTATGGATACCTCTCTTTCAGTACAGTCGAAGAGTATCTAACCTGTAAGCTGTCATGGTGCACCAGTCTTAATTTTCCACAAAATAGATTTTCTTCAAGAACTAATTCTTCATTTGTCTTAAGTGGTATTTGAGTTTACCTAAGCCAAACTAGCAATCACCCGGTCTTCTTTCAGGAACCTAAAAATGAGGAGAAAGGAAGCTCCATATCTTGGATGTCCACAGACAACTCTGGTATTATCGTGACGGAATAAACTCTCTCTCTCTTTTTCAGAACTTCTGATCAGTTGCCAATTTCTTGTAACGATAAGAAAAAAGGAGAACCTTTTTGTCAAAACAGATCATTTCCAGGTAGTTGCCTCTCTGCTATTATCTTGTTATATGCACTACAGCAGAACTGCTGCAGGCAGACTCGTTCTTCAGAGCTTTGGCTTCATCTGTGGCTTTTTTTTTTTTTTTTATAGAAAGGATTATTCTTGGAAGCATCAGTTTGGTCCTCTGTGCACACATTTTACAAAAGCATTGTAAACTAGATTTTTTTCTGCAGGTCTAGGGTGGCCTTTGCTAGGTCCATTCTCCAGTGACTTCTGCCCCCCCCCCCAAGTCCTCCTATGGTAATCCACCCCTATAGCTTGGGTTACTGCTGTAGTGATCCATATGAAGAACGTGGTGTAGTTATGTAAGTAAACTTGCCATAACAGTAAATGTTTGAATGATCACTGCTTGCAGTATCCTCTGCCTTCCTCCACCCCCTTTATGTTTGTATGTTTTATTTATGCCAGGGTGTGGACAATT
This sequence comes from Protopterus annectens, assembly GCF_019279795.1. Taxonomy (NCBI): domain Eukaryota; kingdom Metazoa; phylum Chordata; order Ceratodontiformes; family Protopteridae; genus Protopterus; species Protopterus annectens. The sequence continues at coordinate 345,360,794 of NC_056729.1, forward strand.
CTGTCCTTTTACTGCCCTCGGGGCTTTAGCCTCCCTCTCACTGTTAGCATGAAAGCTCTGAAGGGTTTGGTGCCCAAACCTGTCTGTTCAGCTCTGTTAGTGTGTTTATATTCTGAGCAGGATGCAACCCATATAGCTTCGGTTGCTGCAGTAGTGGTCATAGTTTATATACACAGCTGTACTTTCTGGGGTGGAGCCCATTGATCTTCCAGACTGTCCATTCATGTGTGTGTCTGTAGTCGCATTGAACCAGAGCGGCAAGGGCTGAAGGATTGGCTGCTTCAGCATGGAACAGCTTGCTTTCTGCTTGAAAGTCCTTTTCTGAGTTGCTTATCCCTTGGGAATTATGAGAAACCCTGCAAAGTCATGGTCCTCGCTAAAGCTGAGATTCATAAAGTACAGTGTGGATAATATCCTGCACAGACGGGGTTCTTCATTTAAGAAGATGATGTCTGATCATTCATTTATTCATTCATTCATTGATTCCTTCCTTCCTGGCCAGTCGTCGTTGTCTTGTGTCTAAGAGAAGTGGATTTTGGCTGCAGCTGTTTACATGGATTACTCTGCTAGTATGCAGAAGAGCATTCATTGGACCTTGAAAATGGTATTGGTCAACAGACCTCATGACAATGTGCTGACATTAAGTCCTTGAATTTGCAAATTGCTTCTTAAGTAGTTCCCCTTCAGTGGGAAGAGGGCATTGGTGAGGACAGATTGTCCATGGTTTATGATCAAAAAACCATGGAGAGTCTGCACATACCTATTTTGGAGGGTTGCTTGTCACATTCTAGGAAAAAAGACAGTTGTGTGGCAGGCAGGCTGATCATGTCTTACTGAGATCTCACAAGTGGTACAACATGCGGTCTTTAATGTTCAAGATTTTTGTATTTCTGAGGGAAGTCTTGCTGAAACCTATTTGTATCCACGATCAATACTAAGTGTATTAACTTCTCTTCCTCATGCCCCTTCTGTCACCCAGAAGTGGCCTGTGGTACTCATTTATGCCTTCTCTTGTTTCCTGTTCCAAACTTCATACACAAATCTAGGCAGACAAAACATCTTCAAATCCGAGGCACTTTAGAACAATACTAGCCCACTTATCTGGCATATCTCACTCAGGCCTCCATTCTCTCCATCTAGTTTTATGTTTCTCTAATTCCAATAATGGCCAAGGACTCCTTGTACCATGATAGTGTAATCCAAATGTTTGCATCTACCCAGATGCCTAGGAAGGGCAGGGACTCTAAGAGATTTTGAAGCAGAAATAGTTTTCTGCTGAACAGCAAGCAGATGACTGGTTGTAGAAGAACATACAAAAATAAATGTACATATTTTTCTGTGTGGGTTGACTTCATTAGGTTTTTGAAACATTTTACAACTCCATTTCCCTGCAGTGCGTGATTCTGTCTCAGGTCTTTGACTCGGACGGAAGTTATTCTTGCATTTAAGTGCACCTTGCGGTCATTTAGAACTTTCTCTAAATTTCTAAAATTATATTGGTTTGTTTGAAGGTATGTAATGCCTTGAGGCACGTTCCTTAACCAGTCCTTGGTTGTGAATGCTGTTCACCCTTGTGATTTGTATTTTATTTAAAAAAAAAATACTTTCTCCTTTTGAACCAGATCCTATTTCAGAAGAGAAATATTTATCTTGGGAAAACGCACTTTCTCATGACCATTATTTTAGTTGAGTTTCTGAATTGCAACCATTGTCAGCCCCCCCCCCCCCTCTAAAGATGAGCTTAAAGGGGTTTCATGCAGATCGACATCAAGGTGTTGCCACTGAAGTAGATTTTAGTCTGTTAACTTACCAACTGTTTTGAAGCTGTGGGGCGGCTTTAATGGCATTAATCTTACTGTTTGAGGCTGAGCCTGCTTCTCCAGATGAAATGGCCTGTAGTCAAGTGTCATCTTGGTGACCAATAGAATTAACGCTGACATAATTTAGCTTGGTACATAAAACTTAAACCCCTCTTCTTCATCCTAAATTCTGTGTACCTTTGAATTTGAGCATTTCTGGTTTGATTGTTCCATATTAGAAAAACAAGAGAGTAGATAAATATGAAAGCCTGGAAGTAAGACAAATGGTAGAAAATATTATAGAATATGTTGAAAGAGAAGGTGGTATTGGGGAAGTGGATACTAAAAGGTTAAACTGAAGAAATGGAGAAAAGAAAACCGCTCTAAGCTAGGTTATTAATGTACAGAAAGAACAGGTATGAAGTTTTAGAAGTTGAAAAGGAAGCCAGAGAAATGGAGACAGGAGAACAGGGTAGTGAAAAGTCAGTTGGTTGGAGGCTTAGGAGAAGTAAAAGGGAAATTTAATATCTGGACTTAACTGTATTTGAGTCTTTATTTATTTTGCTTTTGTTTACTTGTTTTTTCTAACTGGGTTTAGTCAAAAATCCCTTTTTAGCACAAGTCCAGGGAGAAAAGCTGCAATCTATTACATTTTTAATTGGACAGCCAGTAATATACATGAACAAACATTCAGTAATGTACATGCCACACATTTTTGGCATGTACAAAAAGTTGCATATTTACTAATGTTGTTATATTTGTATACATATGTATAAAATAAAGGTAAACTGTTGCAATATAACAGTTATTTATGCATTAGATGTTTAGCATGGAGCTTTTGAAGTGTATAATGGAGGGGAAGGAAGTAGATAGAGAAAATCTTAATGTTGTGGTTAAGCGGTAGTGTATATAACAGATTCAATGATAGGTTGTGGTTAAGCGGTAGTGTATATAACAGATTCAATGATAGGTGGGGGTGAGTAGTGTCGCAACACTGTATGATTGAGAGATGCTATAAATTGTCATACAAGTAAATGAAAAATGGAAGGGGTGATGCAGGAATTTTGGCATTAAATGTGAGTAGCATTAGAAACTAAGAGTTTTTTGGTTGATGGAATGTTGTAAAATAGTAAAAGTAAACATTTTTGCTTGCTAGATGCAAGTAACAGAAGAAGAAAAACAGGAAAAAATTGCAGATACTGCTGGGGATCAAATTGGTCTGTATGAAATGAGACGTACTGAAATTATTTTTTTTTATTTAAAAAAAAAAAAAAAACCTAGATGTAAATAAGTACCAGGAAGGGTGGTGGTATGAGCATAAGACGGATGTAATAAGATTAGTAGTGATTTATGCATATGTTAATGACAGAATTGTTTGAAGAAATCAATAAAATTGCATTTAATATGCCAGTTGTGATAGGGGATTTCAACATTAACCCAAGGAAAGCAAAGGGCAAAACGCAGGATATCAAGATGTTAATGGAATTAATAAAATGTGGAGATAAAATAATTTCCTTTATCCTTTTTATATATATGTATATATATCTCTATATATCTATATATATCTATATGTCTATATGTATATATCTATATGGATATATATCTATATATATATATATATATATCTGTATATCTATCTATATATCTAATATATATATATATATATATATATATATATATATATATATATATATAATGTGTGTGTGTAAATAAAATGTATATTATGGAAGCTTTCCATTATCCGTTCTTTCCTACTTTTTAAAAACGAATTTTGCAGTTCACTCTAATGACATAAAAGAAAGAACTAAGAATGTATGGCAGAGTTTTCAGGCCATAGAGCAGTGTAGGCTAAAATAGGGGAGGAATGCAAAATAAAGGAGGGGAAAAGGAATACAGAGCAACCGCAGAGTTTAAAAGGGGGGGGGGGGGAAATGGTGAATATTAAAACTGGACATAGTGGTAGGTAATTTTATAAGCAGAAGTATGTAATCAGAAGTGGGGAAAAGGAGAAACGAAATATAAAGAAAGTTTACTGAATTGATAGAATAAAAAAGTGACAAAATGGAAAAACAGATGTATGGAAATAATGGAGAAAAAGTAAAACTGATGTCACATTTTTTTAAAAGAAAAGAATTCCCCCTGTTTAGGAAAAGAAGTAAGCTAAGAATGAGAGAATCCCATTGTCTATCTTGGATGGCAAAGGAAACCGCAAGCAAAGTTACACAAGCTACACAGGGGCAGGCATTAGAAATCTCTAAATTAGTATTGGTTCTACATATCCAATAGCCTCCAAGCATAAAGTGTCCCTCTTTTTATAGCGCATTGTAAGTTGGGATGTGTTATAGGTGATACAGTAACACTGGCAGAGATGTTAATGCAAGCTTATGTCAGCGGAGAATGCATGATCGCATAGCAGATTGACAAGTATTTCCAGTGGTTCTTAGTAAAGATACCCCAGTTGTTCTGAGGGTAGGTGGCAGTGGACACTCTGCTGCCATCCATTTCTTGTGTAAGGTCACACAGCCAGTGAATTCCCTTGTCTTCCCAACCCTCTGCCTTGACGGGGCTTTTGGCTACTTAGGATAGCCCAAAGGGGAATCGTTGACCCCCAGATGTTTGATTTCAAAAGAAGCCTGGCTAAGGCATTTAGTAGTTGATCAGGAATGTACTCGTTGGAGCCAACGACTTAATGGCCTTGGAAAACTTTTTTTTCATACAGCTTTCCAGTCTTAAGATGGCAGCTTATAGTCTTGCCCATATTGATTGTTACATCATGTTAATTAAATGTAGAGGTGTGAACCCTGGATTATAGAGATGACAGTCTGGTGTCCCTAGGCTTAAATTCATTGTGGTAATTTGCCTGTCCATGAATGTCGTCTTTGTCTGTTGTTGTTAGATATGAAATGGGGAAGCAGAATAAGCATGATTTTTAATGCAAGCCTGGGATATAGTTATATAATTTAGTATAGTAGTACTGCTGCCATCATCTGGTTAAGTGATATTCTTCCATCACCTTTAATTTGTAACATGAATGAACCCATAACAATACCTTTTTCCTTGGGTTCCAAATTTAAATTGTCCCCTTTACAGGTTGAGTGAAGCAGAACACCCAGGTATTTGGAGGCTGCTGTACACTAGTTAACCAGGAATTGTATAGGAGTAAAACATAGCACTTGTGCTGCTAGGTTAATAGCACAGGCCGCAAACTTTGCCAAGTTTAATTTTAGCACAGAGAGCTTAGTCTGCCAGTAGGCTCAACAAGGGCTTTGAGTTTTCCTCGGGTGTTTGGGAGAGTTCCACATAGTTGTCTGCAAAACAAATAAGGCCGAGGTCTCTGCCTTAAACAGATGTCCTTCAAGGATGCATCTGCAGTCATAACAAATGGGTTGTCCTGCCTCAGGCAGCCCTTCGGTCGGCCGGATTCCAAAGTCTGAGTCTGGCCTCGGCTGATGTCGCACTTCACCCGACGTCATAGCTGCCGGGGTATAAAGGCGTCAGCCGACGCCATTTTCCTCACTTTCTTGCCGCGCGGTGCCCGAAGCAGAAGCTGTTCGCAAGTGCCGGTCGGTCAGATCCAGAGATTTCAACGTACCGAAGACTTCTAAAAAGCTAAGTACCCCGTTGGGGACTCTTTCTTGCCTCAGCCGATGTCAGACAAAGTAAATAATTGTTTAACTTGTGGGAAAGAAATACCTCATAAGGATTTCCACTCTTACTGCCTTCCTTGCTTAGGCCCAGACCACGACGTATCAGCTTGTTTAGCCTGTGCTTCTTTCAACCGACTAACTCCTAGACGTCGGTCGGAGTTTGCAGAAGAGTTTTTTGGCTCCACTTTTGCATATAAAATGCCGTCGGAGACTCCGACTACACATTTAGCTAAAAAACGCAAAGAAAAGGACCGACACTCGCGGCCCGCAGTTTCGGCTGAAACCACGGTTAGGCCTACCGCGAGTGTCTCTGTTTCGGCTGAAACCGAGACCTCGGTTCTTCCTTCGGCCGAAAGCATGCCTCCGATAACAGAGGCCACACAGGCCATGGCTGAGTCGGCTACTGAAATTCCTGCTGAAGTAGCAGGCACACAAGAGTTGTCTGACACTATTCCGTTGGACATCTCTACTCCTGCACGTGGGCAGCTAGACCCCCTGCTTCTATGTCTATCAAGGCCTTTTCCAGGGCTAAAGCAGCCAAACTTTCCAAGGCCTTACCTTCAAAAGCTCCCTCTCACAGGCCTACCTCAAGTTCCCAGATTCTCAGCCTTGCTGAGGACCTTATTTCTCTGATCAGGGGTACCCATCCTCACCCAGACAGGGCCTCACAACCCCCTCCTGAAAAGAGGCCTAGGACTGAACCCCCTGAACCTCTGTCCTCTGACTACTCCTCGGATGGTTCAGATGTATCGGACCATCAGGAAGGCCCGTACTCACCTTATGAGGATTCTGATGCAGAAGACTCCATTCCTTCTGCCTCTCCTCCGGAAGAGTTTTCTTTTGGGGAAACCCTACACTCAATGAGGGAGCACTTCCAATGGCAGGGTCAGGATTTTTCTGATTCTAGGAAAAGGCTAAGGACTTTTTTACACTTACCACAGCATAGGCCTTTAGCCATTCCACCTGTACTATCAGTTGTTGATGATGCATACAATGATGCCAGTACTGCACCTGATTCTCTTCCCCCCGGCCCCTGCAAAGCGTGACAGATACTACAGGGTCCCGGATTCTCACTACCACTTGTATAAGGCTCATGCTGCAGACCCAGAAACCATTTCTCAGGGCCCTAAAGGTGTTGCAGCTGCCTCTGCCAAAAACCCACTACCATCTGAAAGAGAATCTAGAGCTTTAGAGAGATGGGGTAAAAAGGTTTATACATCTGCTACTCTTTCTGCCAGGGCTTTAAACTGTCAAATTCATGATACAGTACCAGGAAGTTTTGTTAGATCAGCTGAATAAAAAGCTGGCCTCTCCTGAACCTTTAGACCGTAAGTCCCTTCAGGATTTGGTACACAATTCTCAGCAGGTCAGTAATCATTTCTTAAAATGTGACTATGATGCACTGGAGGCTTCATTTAGATCAGCTATGACTGGAGCAGTGATTCGAAGGCATGCCTGGTTAAAAGAACAATCCTTACCAGACCATGTTAAGTCTAAACTCCTGGATGCCCCTATGGAGAAACAAAGTTTGTTTGGCTCCCCTGCACAGGAGGTTCTAAAGAAAGTGGAAGAAAAAGCAAAATCTGTCCAAACAGTCAGGGATTTTTTGCAGGTCCAACCTCCGAGGTTTAGCAGAAATTGGCCTTCAAAGAATTGGTCCTTTCCAGACAACTCCAGAGCACAGGGAGGCAGAAATAGACGCCCAAGAGGCAGAGGTCAATCTAGGGGTGCCTACAGGGGTAGTCAGTTGCAACCTGCCAACCAAAGAAGTGCCGCCACAGCTGCGACTGCAACCACTTCTACAGGACAGACACAATGACTTGGCTCTAATTCCGCCTACCAGGGAACAACTGGAAGCACCCTTGGGCGGAAAGCTAGCCTTATTCTCAAAAAATTGGCATTGTATTACATGAGACAAATGGACTTTACAAACAATAAACAAGGGCTACAGGTTTCACTTCCACACTCTACCAAAAAAGAGAGGAATGCCAAACCTTCCACCAAGCCAGAAATCAGAGGCTCTAAAATAAATCATCAGTTTACTAAGAATGAGAGCAATAGAAAAGGTACCATCTATGGAACAAGGCCAAGGATTTTACTCCAGACTATTCCTTGTACCAAGAAAAGAAAATCAATGGAGGCCTATTCTCGATTTGTCTGCACTGAACACATACCTCATTGTTCCAAAATTCAAAATGCTGACCCTACAGCAACTTCTTCCCATGTTGGGCAAGGAGTCTTGGCTGGTGACTAGATCTCAAGGAGGCATACCTGCACGTCCCTATACGACCAGATTGCAGAAGACACCTCAGATTTCTTGCAGGATCAGAGCATTATCAATTCTCAGCATTGCCCTTTGGCTTATCTACTGCGCCCAGAGTATTCACGAAATGCCTGGCATCAGTAATTGCTCATTGCAGGCTTCAGGGAATTCAAATCTACCCATACCTGGACGACTGCCTAATACAAGCGGACAACAAGACAAAATTAATAAAGGATTTGGCCAATGTCCTACAACTGCTGCAAGCCTTGGGATACACAGTCAACATACAAAAGTCAAGACTAGTGCCATCTCAAAGGATAACATTTTTGGGTGCAGAACTGGACACAATAACTCAGATGGCTTTTCTCACAGAGGAAAAACAAAAGCAACTACCAGTCTATTTCATGGCATTAACAAGACAAACTCAGCTTACTGCAAGGAAAGTCCTGCAGGCCCTGGGTTACATGGCATCCTGCATAATATTGATCCCACATGCCAGGCTGCATATGAGAAAGTTACAATGGTACCTAAGGAATGTATGGTCTCAGCACAGACACAGTCTAGAAGCCCAGATACCAATCATTCCATGCCTGAAAAAAGAATTCCTGTGGTGGGCTCAGGCCTGTCAGACAGAGGATTGCCTTTCCACAAACCACATCCAAGGCAGACTATCACCACGGACGCCTCAGACCTAGGCTGGGGGGCACACATGGAAGACAAGTGTATCCAAGGCCTATGGTCACAAGACCAGCTGAATCTACACATAAACCTAAAGGAGATGCTGGCAGTGAAACATGCAATCGAGGCATTCAGACCATTCATCCAGCAAGGGCACCTGCTGATAAGGACGGACAATACCACAGTCATGTGGTACATCAACAAACAGGGAGGCACACATTCATACTCTCTATGCCGGATGGCAATGGACCTGTGGAACTTGGCCCTGAATCTCAACATCCAACTGCAGGCCAAATTTGTACAAGGAAAAGAGAATTCACTAGCAGACAACTTAAGCAGGACTACCACGGATGCTCACGAATGGATGCTGCATCCAGATATTTTCAAAACCATAAAGAAATGGGGAATGCCAGACATAGACCTGTTTGCATCCCCACACAACCACCAACTGAAGAAATTCTGCTCAAGAGTATACCACCCACTTGCCTGGAGGGGTGGACTCCCTTTCTTTCAGCTGGAAGGACCTGACAGTATATGCCTTCCCACCTCTTCCTTTGATGTACAAAGTTCTACTGAAGATCAGAGAGGAACAGCCAAAGGTAATTCTGATAGCTCCAGACTGGCCAAGACAACATTGGTACCCGCTACTGAGAAGCATGTCTCGGACGCATTCATGGCATCTACTTCTATGTCCTTTACTTCTAACGCAGAACAACTACAAGACCCTGCATCCAAACTTAAAAACACTGCAGATAACTGCTTGGAAAATTGCATAAAACAAAACCAACTTGATTTATCTCAGAGGGTTAAGGACATTATCCTGGAGGCTCGCAGACCCTCCACAAGGAAAACATATTCAGCCAAATGGAAAAGATTCCTCATTTGGAGTGCAGAAAAGGGAGAAAATGTCACACTAGCAAACCTAGCACACATCCTGGAATACTTAGCAGAATTGTACCACAATGGCCTGTCCTATTCTTCCATTAAGATACATGCATCAGCAATTTCAGCAGAGTACAACATGGATCCTCCTGTCTTCTCTCATCCTTTCCTCAGACAATTTTTGAGAGGGATCAAAAATGTAAAGCCTCCAAGGAACCACCTTTGCCTGCATGGGATCTCAATTTTGTGCTAGAAAAATTAACACTTCCCCCTTTTGAACCAGCAGCAACAGCAGACTTACAGTTCTTATCTTGGAAAACTGCCTTCCTGCTAGCAATCACTTCAGCAAGAAGGGTATCTGAGTTACAAGCATTAATGGCAGTGCAGCCTTTCCTTATTTTCCATCAGGATAGAGTGTCTCTGAGAACCAATCCTACTTTTATGCCAAAGGTGGTATCCAGGGTATCCTTGAGCCAAGCCATACATTTACCTACATTCTTCCCCAACCCACAGAACAGGGGGGAAAAACTACTACACACCTTGGATGTACACAGATGGTTGCACTACTGTCTGGACAGAACCAAGGCCAGCAGAAAAACTGACCAGCTTCTGGTAGCATATGCAACAGGAGTGCAAGGAAAAGCAATTTCAAAACAGACAATCTCAAAATGGATAGGAAATTGCATTCGATTCTGCTACTCATTTCATGGAAAGATAACTCCTGAAAATATCAGGCCTCACTCCACAAGAGCTACAGCCACTACTACAGCTTTCCTACGAGGAGTGGCTACCAAAGACATTTTAGAAGCTGCTACTTGGAGCTCCATGCATACATTTGCCAAGCATTACAATCTTCCTTTACACTCCAGATCCCGAGCAGGTTTTGCAACTGCTGTTTTACAAGGGATCTTAACTACACCATCGTTATCTTAGTGCCTCCTCCCCCAGTTTGGCTATGGTATTCTACCCATTTGTTATGACTGCAGATGCATCCTTGAAGGACATAGTACAGTTTTGTACCTACCATAAATGTAGATGTCCGATAGATATGCATCTGCAGTCAGGATTACCCACCCTCCTTCCCCTCTGTGGTGTTCCTAGGGTACTTATCCCTCTTTTAGCTAGCTGGGGGAATCTATTATGGTGTATTTGTTTGTATGTATATATGTATATATATTTTGCTCTCTACTGTTTGGAATTATTTGCATTTATCCAAATTTAGCCTTCCTAGAGGGCACCTGGCATCTGGGGCAAGAAACGCTGAGGAAAATAGCGTTGGCTGATGCCTTTATACCCCAGCAGCTATGACGTCGGGTGAAGTGCGACATCAGCCGAGGCCAGACCCAGACTTTGGAATCAGGACAACCCATTTGTTATGACTGCAGATGCATACCTATCGGACATCTACATTTTTGGTAGGTACAAAACTGTACTTTTCCAACCTTGAAGCTTCCGTTTGCTATTTAAGATTCTGTTTAGGGATGGATTTATTTATTTATTTAAGATTCTGTTTAGGGATGGATTTATTTATTTATTTGAGAATTGTTTACCGGGAAAGTCCAACTAGTAATAAAAGCAATGCAGGAGATGATGGTCAACCTTGATGTGTGCCGTGCTGGAGAGGAAAGGGAGTCAAAGATTATATCCTTAGACTGCACAGAAACAGTGAGAGCTGAATATAAGGTCTGGATGGAATGCAGAAAGGACTCTGGGATTCTGACAGATGTTAAAGCACTCCTGAGCAGGTCCATAACACAGGCTCACGAGCAGATGCATCACAGAGATGCGTTTTTGGACATTGTCCACCAGTGGGCTGCTCCAAAGGGAAGGCAACAAGGTCTACTTGAGAACAGACAACCTCCCCTTAGAGTTCCAAATTCTCTGACCTGGAAGGCGGATGCCTTCTCTTTTTCTTGGAAGGGGATGTTTCTGTATGCCTTCCCTTGTCTTTCTCTGATATGGAGAGTCCTGCTCAGAGTAGAGTAAGACTCCCTCAAAATCTTGTTGGTGACTCCCTTTTGGTATAGGCAGCATTGGTTTTGTCTGCTTCTGCACCTAGCCAAAGACAGTCACCACACTTAACTCACAAGGTGGGCCTACTCGCACAAGACCAAAGGGTTTTTCATCCATCCTCACTTGTCCTCTGTTCGGCTGACACTGTGGGTAGTAAAGTTTTGATCCCTTAAGCACCTTTTTCTGAAGACGTGCTTTGGGTTCTGCAGGAGACCAAGAAACCCACTACCAAGAAATTTCTGTCTAAATGGAAGAGATTCTGTCCAATGCCTTGCTTGTAACCAGGATTCACTTTGAGGGGATTACTCTGGTTCTGTCTTGATTTGTGTGAATTGCTCCATGCTGGGTTGGTGTAATCTTCTGTTAAAGCTCACCTTTCAGCCTTTTCTGCTTGTCTGCTTTTGGTCTCTAGGTTTGAGGTCAGACTGTTCCTTAAAGGCATCCTTCACATTAGGCCTCCCAAGAAACCTATTCCTACTTCCTAGGATGTTAATTTTGTGCTTGAAAATTTGACTCTGGCTTCTTTTGAGCCTGCAGCTTCAGCTTCTTTGCAGCATTGTACTTCGAAGACTGTTCTTTTGGCCCTTCAGCTAAGAGTGTGTCTGAGCTTCCGTCTTTTAAGGTTATTCTTCCTTTTTTGATTTTTTCATGGGACAAATGTGTCTCTTCATACTAATTTCTTTTATGCTCATGGTGGTCAATGGATGGTCTCTTGCAGTGGGCAGATTAATAGACCGATTTCCCCACCTCCCTCAGTCTGCTAGTGAGAAAGTTTTTCACGCCTTTGGTTTGCATAGATATCTCTGGTGTTTTGTTTGGATAAGATTAAGGCCATTTGTAAGTCTGAGCAACATTTGTTTCTTTTCATTCCAGATATCTGGGCTTGGCTGTTTGCAAGCAAAGCATTTCTTAATGGATCCTCAAGGCCATTTCTTTTACCCCTTCATGGGAAAAGCCTTTCTACTTCTGTTAAGGCTCCTTTTACTTGGGCTGTTGCTTCTTCTGATAAAATTTTTTTTTTTTTTTTAAGGCTTGTATACCATCTCATCTTTGAGGGTGCTACTTGGACCTCTGTCCATACCTTTACTTGCTGTTGTGTCTTTCGGCTTTTCCCAGTTAGGGGTCGCCACAGCTGTACTCCGGTCTGCTAATGATTGGCAGTAGATTTTTACGTGCAGAGTTGCCAGCTCTGACGCGCAACCTTTAATGAAGGTACGCCCATTCACGCATGTCTCCACACAGGCGCTCTAGCTGAGAATCGAACAGGACAGCGTCTTACTGTGAGACGACAATACTACTGCAGCACCACCACCGCAGTTCTGTCCATACCTTTACTAAGCTTTGCAAATTAGATATTTCCAGGGTGAGAGCTGGATTTGCCAGGGTTATCCTGCATGGTTTTCTTGAGGGCTGTTATGGGCGTTCCTCTTCCCAGGTTTCCTCTTGAGCTTTTGTACACTCCCTTTAGTAAAGGATCCTAGGAGGTTACTAGGCTATCGACCTGGAGGTCATTTGAAGCCTAGCCATTTCAATCCCTGTGTAATACCATAGATACTCTAGTTAATACCTAGGATTGTATTTAATGACTACCCATGTCCATGAGGGTTGTAGGCGCTATCCACAGTAAGAATTTACAGTGCCCAGTCCACTTGTCCAGGTTCCTTTTGAAGTGTCCTAGAGATGCTGTGCTTCCTATGAATTGGCAGCCTATTCCAAAAATGTGGCAGTTGCTTGGAGGCAGATCTCTCCCTCCAGCACATCCTGTTCAAGTCGCAGTACTGCAACAGTGATGTGGAAGGACGTAGTACAGTTGTGCAAAATCTTACCATAACAGTGATGATGACCTTCCCTCTGCTGTTGCGGTATTTGTTCCTTCTCTCCTCACCCTTTTCTGTACTCTTCTAGATGGATGTTCCTCCTTTTCTTCTTGGACTGATGTTGTTCTGTTTTACTGTTGCAGTCATTACATTTGGATTATCTGCTTGCAGGGTCAGCCTGATTAACAAAGTTTTGGGTCCTGTCTGTTGCTGTCTCATCTTCCATGACGTCAGGTAGGGGTGTAAAGCATACAGCTGACGCCATTACATCAGTCTTTCTTGCCGTGCAGTGCCCAAAGCAGAAGCAGTTAGCAAGTGCTGGTCAGCCGACTCCTGAAATTTTCATTTTCGAGTTTCAGAACCGAAGTCTTCAAAAAAGCTAAGTACCCCTTTGGGGAGCCTTTTTTCGTGCTCTAAACCGATGTCAGTAAAAGTTAACAATTGTATTTCTTGTGCAAAGCAAATACTTCATAAAGATTTTAATTTGTACTGCATTCCTTGTTTAGGCCCAGACCATGAAGTACCTCGCTGTCGGTTTTGTGCCTTATTCAGTCCTCAAACTATTCTTCGGTTCATTTTTGTTTCTAACTACTTCGGTACTCAGTTTAATTATCCAGAAATGGCTTTGGTAAGCCATTCGACTACCGGCATTCTGAAAAAACGTAAAGATAAAGACTGAGACCGCATAGGTCCAAAGCTGCTGATGATGCTACCGTTAAGCTAGTTGCCAGTTCGCCGGTACTTAGTGAGGTGCTTTCGCAGCCCCTGATACTCACTACTTCAGATTTGCAGGCCTCTATTGAGACCCATTCGGAGTCCGGTAAGCCACGAGATGCTTCTTCGACTGTGGAACCTGCGGATGTCTCTGCCTTGGACGGGTCTGGAGCCGATGTGCAGGCACCGGCTTCTGAGGGTGTATGCAGGCCTACGGACTTGCATATCAAACAGACTCCTCCTTCAAGGCCTAAAACTCGATCCACGCCTAGAAAACCGATGTCCAAACCGCATGGTCAGGCCCATAAGCCTAAAATACAAATAAGAATGGCTGAAGACCTTATTACTCTAATTAGGGGAAGTCAGCCTTCTCCCTTTGAGACCTAGAATTGATTTTCCTTCTGATTCTCTGATCAGGATTCTGAATTTTCTGTTTATTTTGATGACCGGGATTTGCCCTTATCTACCTATGAGTATTCTGATGCAGAGGACTCAATACCATCTGGTTCCCCTCCAGAAGATTTTTCATTTGGTGAAACTTTGCACACACTTAGGGAGCATTTCCGCTGGGAAAGCCAGGATTACTCTAACTCCAAAAAGAGGCTTGGGGAATAACTACTCCTACCTGAACACAGGCCTTTAGCTATCCCTCCTGTACCAGACATTGTAGATTATGCCTTCTTGGAATCTAGCCTGGCCCCAGACACTCTGTCTCCGGCTCCCAGGAAACCTGACCAGTATTACAGAGTACCTGACACTCACAAGTTCTTCTCTAGGAATCCCACTGTGGACCCAGAGACCATTTCACAGGGACCTAAAGGCCACTACTGCCAAAAACCCTACCCCCTCTGATGGAGATTCCAGGGCCCTGGACAGATGGGGTAATAAGGTATACACTTCTGCTACTTTGGCCATTAGGGCCTTTAACTACCAGTTTCATATGTTAAAGTATCAGCAGCATATTTTTGGATTACTTAAACAGAAAATGATGGTAATTCCTGACTCTGCTGAAAATAAAGAAATACAGGATTTAATGCATTCTGCTGAACAAGTTGGTAAACATACTTTTTGCAATGTGGTTTTGACTCCTTAGAGGCATCTTGCAGGGCTGCTGTCACTGTGTCTGTTCTTAGAAGGCATGCTTGGCTTAAGGAGCAAACTTTGCCAGATCATGTTAAAGTTAAATTACTGGATGTTCCCTTAAACAAAGACCGCCTGTTTGGCAACAAAGCAGAAGTACTACTTAAAGATGGAAGAAAAAGCTAAATATATGCAAACTGTTAGATTTCCTGCAAGTACAGCCTCCCAGATTTGGCCTTCTAAGAATTGGTCCTTTCCTGCCTCTTCCAGGCCTTCAGTCCAAACCCAGGAACAGCAGACCACCTAGACTACAGTCTCCAGGTACTCACAGGCCTAAGCAATTGGGGGCTTCCACTTCCAAAGCTGGAAGTAGTAAGACACCCCCCTATGGTAAACTGTCACAATGACTTTATCTTAAACCTTTCAAGCCCTGCTCAACCGACTGCTCCTTTAGGGGGGAAGATCGCCCTGCATGCAAAAAACTGGGCGCTCATTACCCAAGACAAATGGGTTTTAAATATAGTTTCCCCAAGGATACAGATTCCACTGCCACACCTTACCAACCCCAAACGGTTGGCCATACCCCCAACTCAGTGGGCAGAGGCTCAACAACAGGATGTCCTTCAAGGATGCATCTGCAGTCATCACATATGGGTTGTCCTGCCTCAGGCAGCACTTCGGTCGGCCGGATTCCAAAGTCTGGGTCCGGCGTCTGCTGATGTCACCCTTTCCCTGACGTCAGAGCGCCTGGGGTATAAAAGCGTCAGCCGATGCCATCTTCCTCAGTCTTTCTTGCCGCGTGGTGCCCGAAGCAGAAGCAGTTCGCAAGTGCCGGTCGGCCAGGTCCTGCAATTCAGCTACCTAAGACTTCAAAAGATAAGTACCTCATTGGGGACTCTCTTTCTTGCCTCAGCCGATGTCAGATAAAGTTGTTAATTGCTTAACTTGTGGGAGACAAATACCTCATAAGGATTTCCACTCTTACTGCCTCCCCTGCCTAGGCCCAGACCACGACGTCTCGGCCTGTTCAGCCTGTGCTTCCTTCAACCGACACACTTAGACGTCGGGCGGAGTTTGCAGAGGAATTTTTTGGGGCTAGTCTTTCGTCCAATATGCTGTCGGAGACTCCGACTTCACCTTTAACAAAGAAACGGAAGGACAAGGACCGACACGCAGGCCGCGGTTTCGGCTGAAACCACGGCCAGGCCTACCGCGAGTGTCTCTGGCTCGGCTGAAACAGAGTCCTTGGTACTTCCGACCCCCGAAACCGCTCAACCAACAACCTCGGCCCCGGAGGCCCCTGCTGAGTCTGTTATTGAATTTCCTTCTGAAACTGGTGTCTTGGAAACTTCTGACACCAATGTCCTTCAAGGATGCATCTGCAGTCATAACATATGGGTTGTCCTGCCTCAGGCAGCCCTTCGGTCGGCCGGATTCCAAAGTCTGGGTCTGGCCTCTGCTGATGTCGCACTTTCCCCGACGTTAGAGCGTCTGGGGTATAAAAGCATAAGCCGATGCCATTTTCCTCCGTCTTTCTTGCCGCGCGGTGCCCGAAACAGAAGCTGTTCGCAAGTGCCGGTCGGTCAGATCCAGTGAATTCGGCTACCAAAGACTTCGAAAAAGCTAAGTACCCCGTTGGGGACTCTTTCTTGCCTCAGCCGATGTCAAAGTAAATAATTGTTTAACTTGTGGGAAACAAATACCTCATAAGGATTTCCATTCCTACTGCCTTCCTTGCTTGGGCCCAGACCACGACGTATCAGCCTGTTCAGCCTGTGCTTCCTTCAACCGACGAACTCTTAGACGTCGGTCGGAGTTTGCAGAGGAATTTTTTGGGGCCAATTTTGCATATAAAATGCCGTTGGAGACTCAGACTTCGCATTTGGTGAAAAAACGGAAGAACAAGGACCGGCACTCGCGGCCCGCGGTTTCGGCTGAAATCACTGTAAGGCTTACCGCGAGTGTCTCTGTTTCGGCCGAAACAGAGTCCTTGGAGATTCCTTCTTCCGAATCCATTCAACCGACCACCGCGGCCCGTGAGGCCCCGGCTGAGTCGGCTACCGAGCTACCTACCGAAACCAGTGTCCAGGAAATGTCCGACACAATACCTTTGGACATTTCTACTCCTGCACGTGGGGCAGCTAGGCCCCCTGCTTCCATGTCCATTAAGGCTTTTTCTAGGGCTAAAGCTGCTAAACTTTCTAAAGCTTTGCCTCCCAAGACTACCTCCCAGAGGCCTTCCTCTAGTTCTCAGATCCTCAGCATTGCAGAGGACCTTATTTCTTTAATTAGAGGTTCACAACCTCACCCAGACAGGGCCTGTCACCCTCCACCAGACAGAAGGCCCAGGACTGACCCCTCTGACCCACACTCTTCAGATGAGTCCACGGTTGGATCTGAGTTGTCAGACCACCAGGAGGAGGCTTATTCGCCCTATGAGGATTCTGATGCTGAAGAATCTATCCCTTCGGCCTCCCCGCCTGAAGAGTTTTCCTTTGGTGAGACTCTACACTCCATGAGAGAGCATTTTCAATGGCAAGGTCAGGAATTCTCTGATTCTAGAAAAAGATTAAGGACCTTTTTACATTTGCCTCAACATAGGCCTTTAGCTATACCTCCTGTTTTGAATGTAATTGATGTCTACAACGATGTCTGTACAGCCCCTGATACTCTTTCCTCCGGCCCCTGCCAAACCTGATAGATACTACAGGGTCCCGGATTCTCATTTCCATCTGTATAAAGCCCATTCTGCAGACCCAGAAACTATTTCTCAGGGCCCTAAAGGGGTTGCAGCCGCCACTGCCAAAAATCCTCTACCCTCTGAAAGAGAGTCTAGAGCTTTAGAGAGATGGGGAAAGAAGGTATATACTTCTGCAACTCTTTCTGTCAGGGCATTAAATTGTCAATTTCATATGATACAGTACCAAGAGTATTTGTTAGATGAACTGAATAAGAAACTTTCTTCTCCTGAACCCCTTGACCGTAAATCCCTTCAGGATTTGGTACACAACTCACAGCAGGTTAGTAATCATTTCTTAAAATGTGGCTATGATGCATTGGAGGCTTCATTTAGGTCAGCTGTGACTGGGGCAGTTCGTAGGCATTCCTGGCTGAAGGAACAATCTTTGCCAGACCATGTTAAAGCTAAACTCCTGGATGCTCCAATGGAGAAACAAAATTTATTTGGCTCCTCTGCTCAGGAGGTCTTAAAAAAGTTTGAAGAAAAGGCAAAATCTGTGCAAACAGTTAAGGATTTCCTGCAAGTACAACCACCGAGATTCAGCAGAAACTAGCCTACTAAGAATTGGTCCTTTCCGGACACAGAAAGATTTCAGAGAGGCAAGAACAG
This sequence comes from Protopterus annectens, assembly GCF_019279795.1. Classification (NCBI taxonomy): domain Eukaryota; kingdom Metazoa; phylum Chordata; order Ceratodontiformes; family Protopteridae; genus Protopterus; species Protopterus annectens. Next base: position 345,379,036 of record NC_056729.1, read on the forward strand.
GCGTGCTAGAGGTAGAGGGCAAGCTAGAGGCTCCTACAGAGGACGTCAATGGCAGCCTCCCAACCAGAGAGGTAGTGCAGGACCTACAACTGCTGCACAAGGACAGACTCAATGACTTTGCTTTGACTCCGCCAACCAGGGCTCAATTAGAAGCACCTTTGGGCGGAAAGCTTTCTTTATTCTCAGAAAATTGGCACAGTATTACAAGAGAAAAAAAACAAGAAGGTGCACCATGCGCTGTAAAATGTAGAAATAATGTCCTCTCTCCAATAGATAGCAACCAAATTTATTGTGAAACAGATAAAACGACTGCAGTAAAAGTTAGCGCTTTTGCGTTGTCACAAACGCTTCATCAGGCATAAAAGCAGTCAAGGAGCCTCCCCTTAAATAGGATTGATTACATCACTTCCTTATCAAATAATTAAATCAATAAATTCAAATCACAAACAATTGAATAATAACAAAACCATGAAATGATAAAAAACACTCAAAAATAATATAATGTATTTAAAGACTAATGCCTAAGGGGTCTATTGGCTAAAAACGGTTTGAGTGCTATCCTATCATTCAAACCAAACCTATGAGCCTGCAGTCTAAGTATCCATTTGGCTTCCCTCTCTTCAGTGAGGTTTTTAACATCGCCTAATCTGCTATTCTTTGTAACTAATTCTAAGACTTGAAACCTAAATGTATGGGAGCAACCTTTATCTATTACATGCTTGGCTAGGGCATTGGTGGTATTGCCCTTGCCAATGGCATAAAGGTGTTCCCTGATACGTTCCCGTAGAGTTCTTGTAGTCATTCCAACGTAAAAAACGTTGCATGTCTGACATGCAGCAATGTAGACTAAGTTGGTAGATGTACAATCTGCATAATGCTTAAATTTATAGGAACGTCGTGTTGCAGGATGTATAAAACAATCAGAGCAGCATATGTATTTACATTGGTTGCAAGAACTGCAGGCAAAAGTGCCTGTCCTCTTCAAGGATCTATCGCTCGGATGGGTCCTATCATAACATAGTAGTCTATTGAGAGATAACATGTTCCTATATGCTACGCGAGGTCTCTCTTCGACCAAATTCTTAATTCTTTCGTCAACCATCAAAAGTCTCCAATTCTTGTTTATTATATCCAAAACATGATTGTTCTTATTAGTATAAGGAATGACAATCCTGTTGACAGAAGATGTATTGTCTGCCGTATTGAAACATTTATGGGAATGTGATCTATTGATCAAAGGGGCTCCAATATCACCCCTATGAAAATCCCCCATGGCAATATCAGCAAGTACCTGTGTCTGGTCATAGCCTCTACTTATAAAGTTCCTGGCTAGTTGTGATTTGTGATGGTTATAAGCACTGTTCTTTGAGGTTAATTTAGAAACTCTAATGGTCTGATTCTTGACTATGTTCTGAAGTACATGCTTAGGGTGCATGCTGTTGCGATGCAATAAACTGTTCCTCCAGCAGGGTTTCCTAAACAACTCAGTGTCAAAGCCAGTAGCTCCCTTCATTATTTTAACATCTAGAAACTCAATCTCGTCAAACGAGTAGGAGCATTCAAAACTAAGGAAATCTGTTGTCTCATTCAGATATTTCACAAAGGCTAGTAACTGTTCAGTAGTACCACGCCACAGCAGAAAAACATCATCTACAAACCTGTTGTAATATTTAAGATGTTTAGCATGTTTAAGGCCTGTGTTGAGGACATATAACTCTTCCCATTGTGCCAGTACCAGGTTGGCATAGGCATTGGCACAAGGGGTGCCCATCGCCACTCCTTTTGTTTGTAGAAAATATCTTTCATCATAACAGAGAACGTTGTTCTCAAGAACAATTTCAAGAAGTGACATACATCTAACTATTATATTGTTTGGTGTTTTCTTCTGAACCAATAACTCCCTAATGTGATCCATACCAACATCATTAGGTATTGACGTGAATAAAGACTTCACATCGAGCGTGACCAACATATCTTCATTGTTGGCGAGATGGGATTTGCTATATACACCTAAATTCTCTAAAAAATGAGGAGTATCTCTTAGGATATGTTCCACTCCTAAAACAACAGGTTTGAGTAACTTGTCCAGATAGATGGACAAAGGTTCAGTTAGCCATCCACGGCTGGAAACAATAGGCCTTAACGAGGGGTTCGTCACATTTTTGTGGATTTTAGGTAGACCCCTAAATGAAGGTACTAAGGGTTTATCAACCAAAAAGTAAAGATACAAGTCATTATCAATGATATTAGTTAGCATTAAATCATATAAACAAGCATGTACTCTTTTAATCAGATCATTCAAATTATAATTATATAGCGGGAGATACATTATGAGATTGTGATGAAACAACTAATGGAGGAGATCAAGGGCATTGACAATGAGTTGACTAAGTTACTGGGGAGTGACGAGTCATTACTATTTTTTGATGACCTTAAACATACATTGTCATCCTTAGACTTCAGGACATTACAAGACAAAAAGAAGAAGCTTGAGAGGGACTTCCTGGATTTTCATAAGGGCCAAGTCTTTTCTTGGCCGAATGACAAATTTCCACCGAAGAGTGGCTTTCCTCGCAAACCCGAGTGTACATCTTTAAATCCGGTGGTTACCAACACGGACACCGTAAAGAGGTTTTCCCCTCCTGTGACTTCATCAGCAGGCGCTCGTTTATCATCTCCGCCTCCCCAGAATGCGCCTGATCCTTCGCGTAACATCACTGACACTCTTCTACCTCGTCGGATTGTCGTTGAAGCCCAGGTGCATGCTGAGAACAATGTTACCGTGGGTTTACCACCTCCCCTTGATACAACATCTGGATGCAAGACGAATGATGTTCGTAGGAAACAGCTATCGATGGATCCGTTCATTGTGTCGGCAGAGGAAGAAGTCTTTGGTTTAGGTGAAGGACTGCCGTGTTTTCCTCTACCATACAAACCGAACGACAGAAGGACTTGGTCCCCTTTAGGGAGAGCCGTGAAAAGGAAAAGCACAGAGGATACTACACAGAATACGAAAAAGGTACTGAGACCCATGACTTAGTTATTAATATATCCAAGTACATCTTGAATGATAATGAACTTTCGGTCCTTAATAAAGGGTTGGGTTTTATCCCCTCTGGTTGCTGTGATGTAACTGACATTATCGTTGATATTAAGCTCTTCACGAGGAATCTGGGCTTAAAGCTAATGTTCGGTGAAGGTAACAGCAACAATAATGCTGTCCATATGTTGTTTAAGAAACCGTCTACTTTTACTCCCCCACAACATCCCTTGTTGGAGGCCTTTGAACAGGCCTGTGAGTCTGATTTATTTGACCTTTATAATGACAAACAGGCTAAGTCCAGTTTTTATAACATGACTTCTGATGAGATATCAGCCCTAGCTGATTTGAGGTGTAATAATAAGATAACTATTAGACAAGCCGACAAAGGTGGGGCCATTGTTGTTCTAGATAAGTCTGATTATACCAATAAAATGGACTGCATGTTGGCAGATAGGGATACCTATCTCCCGCTATATAATTATAATTTGAATGATCTGATTAAAAGAGTACATGTTTGTTTATATGATTTAATGCTAACTAATGTCATTGATAATGACTTGTATCTTTACTTTTTGGTTGATAAACCCTTAGTACCTTCATTTAGGGGTCTTTCAGCTGGAGAACTCTAACAGTGTATGCATTTCCACCTCTTCCATTATTGACCAAGGTCTTACTGAAGATCAGGACAGAGCAGCCAAAAGTGATTCTGATAGCTCCGGACTGGCCAAGACAGCACTGGTACCCACTGTTAAAGAGCATGTCACGCACAAAACCATGGCCTCTTCCTCAATGGCCACTTCTCCTGACACAGCACAATTACAAAACTCTGCATTCCAACCTGAAAACCTTGCAACTAACAGCCTGGAAAATACCTAGACTCCTCCTCAGGATAAGCTATCCAAGAGAGTGAAGGATATCATCATTGAAGCTCGCCGATCTTCCACAAGAAAGGCATATTCAGCAAAATGGAAAAGATTTCACACTTGGAGCACCACAAAGGGCCTAGATGCGACAGTGATGAACATGGCACATATCCTGGAATACTTGGCGGAAATGCTCCACAATGGCCTGTCCTACTCTTCCATTAAAATTCATGCTTCAGCAATTTCAGCAGAGTACAATACTGATCCACCTGAATTTTCTCATCCTCTCCTAAGACAGTTTCGAAGAGGAATTAAAAAAATCAATCCTCCAAGGAAACCTCCAGTGCCTACTTGGGACCTTAACTTCGTGTTGGAAAAACTAACTCTGCCTCCCTTTGAACCAGCAGCATCTGCGGAACGACAGTTCCCGTCTTGGAAGACTGCCTTCCTTCTGGCCATAACCTCAGCAAGAAGAGTATCTGAGTTACAGGCCCTCATGGCAGTACAGCCATTTCTTATTTTTCATCAGGACAGAGTCTCATTGAGAACCAGTCCTTCATTTATGCCAAAGGTGGTATCCAGGGTCTCATTAAACCAAGCTATTCACCTGCCTACCTTCTTCCCAAATCCACAAAACAAAGGGGAGAAACTTCTGCACACCCTGGACATACACAGACAGTTGCGCTACTACTTGGACAGAACTAAAAGCTACAGAAAAACTGACCAGCTGTTGGTAGCATATGCTGCTGGTGCACAAGGAAAAGCAATTTCCAGACGGACAATTTCAAAATGGATAGGGAATTGCATTCGTTTTTGTTTTTCCTTTCATGGAAAAACTGTGCCAGCTAACATTAGACCTCATTCCACCAGAGCCACAGCCACCTCCACAGCCTTCTTAAGAGGGGTGGCTACCAAGGACATTCTAGAAGCTGCTACATGGAGCTCAGTGCATACATTTTCCAAGCATTACAATTTACCTTTATATTCCAGATCCAGAGCAGGCTTTGCTACAGCAGTCCTGCAGGGTATTTTAGCTACACCATCCTTTACATAGATCCTCCACCCCCAGATTAGCTGTGGTATTCTACCCATATCTGATGACTGCAGATGCATCCTTGAAGGACATAGTACAGTTTTGTACCTACCATAAATGTAGATGTCCGATAGGTATGCATCTGCAGTCAGGTTTACCCTCCCTCCTTCCCCTCTGTGGTATTTCTTGGGTACTTATCCCTCTTGTAGCTAGCTGGGGTTATCTATTATGGTGTATTTGTTTTGTATTACTGTGCATGTTTGGAATTTTTTGCATTTCTCCAAATTTAGCCTTCCTTAGAGGGCACCTGGCATCTGGGGGAAGAAAAACTGAGGAAGATGGCGTCGGCTGACGCTTTTATACCCCAGGCGCTCTGACGTCGGGGAAAGGGCGACATCAGCAGACGCCGGACCCAGACTTTGGAATCCGGCCGACCGAAGGGCTGCCTGAGGCAGGACAAACCCATATGTGATAACTGCAGATGCATACCTATCGGACATCTACATTTATGGTAGGTATAAAACTGTACTTTCTCTCTCTTCTAAGTATCAAGGCTATTCAACCTGTCTCAGAAAAGGAATGGGGACAAGGTTTTTACTAGAGACTTTTTTTTTCCTGGTACCCAGAAAAGACGACTCCTGGTGTCCTATCCTGGACCTGTCTGTCCTAAACACATTTTTGTAATCCCATTCAGAATGCTAACTCTTCATCAGCTGCATCCCATGCTAGGCAAAAATGCCTGTTTGGCAACATTGGACTTAAAGGAGGCTTGCACCTGCACATCCCAATAAGGGAATCTTCCAGAAAATACCTATGCTTCAGAGCAGGCTTTATGCACTGTCAGATGTTCTTCGTGTTTCACTGTTGCAGTCATTACATTTGGGTAATCCAGCTGGCAGGTTGCCCTCCGTCAGCCTGAATTCCAAAGTCCTGGGTCCTGCGTCAGCTGCTGTCACACCTTCCCTGACTTCAGGTCATCGGGGGGTATAAAAGATACGGCAGATACCATTTTCTTTAGTCTTTCTTGCCGCGCAGTGCTTGAAGTAGAAGCAGTTCGCAAGTGACGGTCGGCTGACTCCTGAGATGTTCGTGTTCGAGTTTCAGATCTAAAGTCTTTAATAAAGCTAAGTACCCCTTTGGGGAAACTTTTTTTTCTTGCTCCAGACCGATGTCAGAAAAAGTAAATAATTGTATTTCTTGTGGAAAGCAAATACCTCATAAGGATTTTCATTCTTACTGTATTCCTTTCCTAGGCCCTGATAACGTTTCTGTTTGTCGGTTTTGTGCTAGGTTTAACCAATGCACTATTAAGTGTTGGTATGATTTTGCTTTTAAACTGTTTTGGACGCCGGTTTAATTATCCAGAAATGTCGTTGGATAGCCATCCGACTACCGGAGTTCACAAAAATGCAAAGAAAAGGAGAGATAGACAGAGGCCCAAAACTGACTAAGCTTCTCCTAAGCCAGTCGCCAGTTCTCAGTGAGGCCCTTTCTCAGCCCCTGACTCCCGCTACTTTAGAGTCGCAGGCCACTCCCGACTCCCACGTGGAGCCGGCCATGCCGCTGGAAACTCAAGGTATTGGAGCCTCTGATACTATTCCTTCAGATGGGTCCTGAGCCGCTGAGCAAGACTAAAGCACCTTCTAAAGCAAAGAAACAAACTTAAGAGCCACGTGGTCAGGCCTCTATGCCCAAAAAACAGATGCTCAAAATGGCCGAAGACTTGATTACCTTGATCAGGGGTTCCCATCCACCTCCTGATGAGGCCTAGGCAAGAGACTGACTATGAATCTTCAGATCAGATCAGGTTTCCATTTCTTCTGATTCCTCTTATGGTCAGGAATATTCTCTTCCCCTCTATGAGGATTCTGATGCTGAACAATCTATACCTTCAGCTTCTCCAGAGGACTATTCTTTTGGTGAAACCTTGCATAGCATGAGGGAGCATTTCCACTGGGAGAGCCAAGATTTTTCAGAATCTAAAAAGAGGCTCAGGGATTTCCTTTTACTACCTCAACACAGGCCACTAGCCATTCCACCTGTGCTAGACAATGTAGATGCGTTTTCGGAGTCTAGTCTTGCCCCTGACTCCTTACTTCCAGCCCTTGTTAAGCCTGACTGATATTACAGGGTTCTTGACATTCAAATTCCTTTTAAAAACCCTGCTGCAGACCCAGAAACTATTTCACAGGGTCACAAGGGAGTTGAGGCTTCCGCTGCCGAAGACCCTACTCCCTCTGACAGAAATTCTAGGGCATGGGATAGATGGGGAAAAAGGTATCCACATCTGCTACCTTGGCTATAAGGGCCTTAAACTGTCAGTTTCATATGCTCAAATATCAGCAACATGTCATGGCATTGCTTAAACAGAAAATGTTAAACTCTGAATGTGCAGAAAACAAGGAAATGCAGGATTTATTGCATGCAGCTGAACAAGTTGGAAAGCATACTTTGCAATGTGGTTTTAATTCTTTGGAGGCCTCCTGCAGGGCCGCAGATGTCCTTCAAGAATGCAACTGCAGTCATAACATATGGGTTGTCCTGCCTCAGGCAGCCCTCGGTCGGCCGAATTCCAAAGTCTGGGTCCGGCGTCGGCTGGTGTCGCCTCCTCCGACGTCACAACGGCTGGAGTATAAAGGCATCGGCCGACGCCATCTTCAGTCTTTCTTGCCGCGCGGTGCCCGAAGCAGAAGCAGCTTGCAAGTGCCGGTCGGTCAGCTCCTGTGTTTTCAGTACCGAAGTCATCTAAAGGCTAAGTACCCCGTTGGGGAACATTTTTTCTTGCCTCAGCCGATGTCAGAACAAATTGAGAAAGTTAACAATTGTTTGTCTTGTGGTAAACAAATACCTCATAAGGACTTCCATTCTCTCTGCCTTCCTTGCCTGGGCCCAGACCACGACGTCTCGGCCTGTGCTGCCTGTGCTTGCTTTAATAAGCGCACTCTCAGGCGCCGGGCAGAATTTGCCGAGGACTTTTTCGGTGAATCTTTTGCGTATATTATGCCGTCGGATCAACCGACAACCCAATCTGCTAAAAAGCGAAAGGACCGGGACCGACATCCTCGGCCCGCATCCACTACCGACGCTACTCCTAAACCCTCCGCTAGTGCTCCGGTCCCTTCGCAAGTGGTAACTCAACCGCTCCAGACCGACACAGCATTAACACGACCTTCGGTCTCTGAGATCTCTCCGGTGCCGGTTGTTGATTTTCCTCTGGAAACCGAAGTTGTGGATCTACCCGACACCATTTCTGTGGACAAGGTTACTCCAGCACGTGGGGCTGCTAGGCCTCCTGTATCCATGTCCATCAAGGCCTTTGCACGTGCTAAGGCCGCCAGTCAGGCCATGACCCATCCTAAACCTGCCGCCCAGGCCCCTTCTGATAAGCAGATCATGTCTCTTGCTGCAGATCTTATTTCTCTTATCAGGGGGGTCTCTGCCTCATCCGGACAGGGGTTCTCGGCCACCTGCAGAGAAAAGGCCCAGAACTGAGCAGGCGGACGACCTCTCTTCGGATGAAGCCTCTGGGGATTCTGAGCATTCTGATACCCAAAAAGAATCCTTCCAGGCCTACGAGGACTCTGATGCTGAGGAATCGATTCCCTCTCCCTCCCCTCCAGAGGGATTTCTCATTTGGTGAAATCCTGCATTCCATGAGGGAACATTTTCAATGGCAGGGTCAGGAATTCTCTGATTCCAGGAAAAGGCTATGCACCTTCCTCAAGCTTCCCCAGCACAGACCTTTGGCTATTCCGCCAGTTATGGATGTTTTGGATGATGTTTTCTCTGACTCCAGTGCTAACCCTGATTCCCTTCCACCTGCTCCTGTCAAGCCGGACAGATATTATAGGGTCCCTGACGCTCACAAGCACCTTTTTAAGGCCCACTCTGTGGATCTAGAAACTATTTCACAGGGCCCCAAGGGAGTGGCTACCTCCTCTGCCAAAAACCCACTGCCAGCGGACAGGGAAGCAAGGCCCCTGGAGAGATGGGGTAAGAAAGTTTATACCTCTACTACCCTGGCCATGAGGTCACTTAACTGCCTTTTTCACATGTTTCAGTACCAAGATTTTCTACTGGATGATTTACAGAAAGTTAGCTTCTCCTGAGCCTATTGATAAAAAGGCATTACAGGATCATATACATAACTCTCAACAGGTTAATAACCATTTTCTTAAGTGTGGTTATGCATTGGAAGCTTCATGTAGGGCAGCTATGACTGGGGCTGTGATACGTAGACATGCTTGGTTAAAAGATCAGTCTTTGCCTGACCATGTTAAAGTAAAGTTACTGGATGCACCTCTGGAAAAACAGAAGCTTTTTGGTGCTAATGCTCAAGATGTGTTGAAATCCATAGAGAAAAAAAGCAAAGTCAGTACAGACAGTCAAGGATTTCCTTCAGGTTCAGCCACCCAGATTCAGCAGAAACTGGCCCTCAAAGAATTGGTCCTTCCCAGGCTCTGACAAGTTTCAAAGGGGAAAAAGCAGACGTGGCCGAGGTAGAGGGCAATACCGAGGATCTTACAGGGGCCGCCAATGGCAACCTCCAAATCAAAGAAGTGGCACAGACAGTGCATCTGCACCACAAGGACAATCACAATGACTTGACTTGCGTACTGCCTACAAAGGCTCAAATAGAAGCACCTTTGGGCGGAAAATTATCCTTATTCTCGCAAAACTGGCATATCTTAACCAAGGACAACTGGATTCTGGATTTAATGAACAAGGGTTACAGATTCCACTTCCACACGTTACCAGTAAGACCAGGCATGCCAAACCTGCCACATCATCAAAGGGCAGAGGCACTCATTCAAGTTTCAAAGCTGTTAAATATAAAAGCAATAGAAAAGGTCCCTCCACAGGAACAAGGCCAGGGATTTTATTCAAGACTGAAAGGAGAACAAATGGAGGCCTATACTGGACTTGTCTACTCTAAATGCTTATCTCATTGTGCCGAAGTTCAAAATGCTGACGTTGCAGCATCTCCTTCCCATGCTGGGCAAGGGGTCTTGGCTGGTCACTCTGGACCTCAAGGAGGCATACCTGCATGTCCCATTCAGACAAAGCTGCAGAAGATACCTCAGATTTATTGCAGGGACAGAGCATTATCAATTCTCAGCATTGCCGTTTGGGTTATCTACTGCGCCCAGAGTGTTCACGAAATGCCTGGCATCAGTAGTGGCACACTGCAGACTCCAGGGATTCAAATATACCCCTACCTGGACGACTGCCTCATACAAGCAGACAACAAACAAACCTTGATAGCAAACTTGGGCTATGTCATTCAATTACTACAGGCCTTGGGATACAGTCAACATTCAGAAATCAAGACTTCTGCCATCCCAACAAATTGTTTTCCTAGGAGACAAACTGGACACAAAAACGCAAATGGCTTATCTCTCAGAGGAAAAACAACAGCAGTTACCAGAGTACTTCAAAGGCCTAGCAAAGCTCTCCCAGCTGACTGCAAGGAAAATCCTGCAGGCCCTGGGGTTCATGGCATCTTGCATTCTTCTGATACCTTTGGCAAGACTTCATATGAGAAAGCTGCAATGGTACTTGAAAAGCTTATGGTCCCAACACAGCCAAAGCCTAGAGGACGTAATCCCACTCATTCCATGTCTGCAAAGAGAATTTCTGTGGTGGGCGCAAGCAAGTCAGTTAAACAAAGGCATGTCTTTCAACAAACCTCAAACAGGTCAAATGATTACAACAGACGCCTCAGACCAGGGATGGGGGGGGGGGCGCACATGGAGGGCAGATGCATTCAAGGTCAATGGACACCAAGGGAAAGGCATCTGCACATAAACCAAAAAGAGATGTTGGCAGTGATACATGCAATCGAGACTTTCGAAAAATCACTTTAACAAGGACATTTGCTAATAAGGACAGACAACACCACTGTTATGTGGTATATAAACAAGCAGGGAGGCACTCATTCTTATCCCCTCTGCAGACTAACAATGATTCTCTGGGAAAAATTCCCAAGTCTGAAGATACATTTGCAATCCCAGTTTGTTCCAGGCAAGGACAATGTACTAGCGGACAAGCTGAGCAGAAATTTATTAGATCCTCAAGAATGAATGCTGCATCCTCACATTTTCTCACAAATAACAAGGACATGGGGAAGACCGGACATTGATCTCTTTGCTTCTCACATGAATCATCACCTGGAAAAGTTCTGTACAAGGACCCACCATCCTCTAGCCTGGAAAATAGATGCTCTCTTCCTCAGCTGGAATTCCCTAACAATTTATGCATTCCCTCCTCTACCACTGCTGACCAGGGTGATACTGAAGATCAAAGCAGAACAACCAACAGGCATTTTGATAGCTCCAGACTGGCCAAGGCAGCACTGGTACCCATTGCTGTTGAGCATAACTCTGACCAAACCGTGGCCTCTGCCCCTATGGCCTCTGCTTCTAACACAACAAAATTACAGGACTGTTCATCAAAATCTGAAAACATTGCATCTGACAGCCTGGAGGTTACCATAACTCCTTCAGATATCTCTCTTTCCAAAAAAATTCAAGAGATCTTACTGGAAGCACGCAGACCTTCCACAAGAAAAACCTATTCAGCCAAGTGGAAGAGATTCATCATCTGGAATGCTAACAGGGGTCAGGATACAACAGTATTGAATATACCTCAGATATTGGAATACTTGGCAGAAATGTTTCATACTGGTCTCTCATATTCTTCCTTAAAGATTCATGCCTCAGCAATCTCCGCAAAATACAATTGTGATCCACCTGTGTTTTCACATCCTTTGCTAAGACAGTTCCTAAGAGGGATAAAGAATATCAAACCTCCCAGGAAACCGCCAGTACCTGCATGGGACCTCAATTTCGTCTTGGAAAAATTAACTCTTCCTCCCTTTGAACCAGCAGCAACTTCAGAAATGCAATTTCTCTCATGGAAAACGGTTTTCCTATTGGCAATCTCATCAGCAAGAAGAGTCTCGGAGATACAGGCACTCATGGCAGTACCTCCTTTTCTCATTTTTCATCAGGACAGAGTCTCTCTAAGAACCAATCCTTCATTCATGCCAAAAGTAATTTCCAGGGTGTCTCTAAATCAAGCCATTCACTTGCCTACTTTCTTCCCCAATCCTCAAAGCAGGGGGGGAAGTACTGCTGCATACTTTGGACATACACAGACAACTACGCTACTACTTGGACAGAACTAAGGTCACTAGAAAGTCTGACCAACTGCTTGTGGCCTATGCTGCTGGAGTACAAGGAAAAGCAATCTCCAAACAAACAATTTCCAAATGGATTGGACACTGCATCAGATTTTGCTATTCTTTTCATGAAAAAGGTGTGCCAGCCAATATTAGGCCACACTCCACCAGAGCTATAGCCACATCCACAGCTTTCCTAAGAGGAGTGGCTACAAAGGACATTCTAGAGGCTGCTACATGGAGCTTCGTGCATACATTTACCAAGCACTACAACCTGCCTTTATACTCCCCAGATCCCGAGCAGGTTTTGCTTCGGCAGTCCTGCAGGGCATTTTAGCTACACCATCACTTTCATAGTTCCAACCACCCCCAGCTTGGCTATGGTATTCAACCCATATGTTATGACTGCAGTTGCATTTTTGAAGGACATAGTACAGTTTAGTACCTACCATAAATGTAGATGTCTGATAGATATGCAACTGCAGTCGGATTTTCCCTCCCTCCTACCCCTCTGCAACCTTCTTTATGGGTCCACTACCCCTATTCCTATTAGCTGGGGGTATCTCCTATGGTGTATCTGTTTATTACTGTTGTGCATGTCTGGAATTGTTTATCCATTCACCAAATTTAGCTTTCCTAGGAGGGCACCTGGCATCTGGGGCAAGAAACGCTGAAGAAGGCGTCGACCGATGCCTTTATACTCCAGCCGCTCTGACGTCGGAGAGGAGGCGACACCGGCCGACGCCGGACCCAGACTTTGGAATCCGACCGACCGAGGGCTGCCTGAGGCAGGACAACCCATATGTTATGACTGCAGTTGCATATCTATCGGACATCTACATTTATGGTAGGTACTAAACTGTACTATCCCCCTCTGAGGATGTCTTCTTTTCAGACATCCTGGAACTCCTGAAACAGAGGGGGAACTGGCCCTCTATTAATCCCTCCAAGGATGAATCGGTATACCTGGAGGCTTTTGGATCTCGACCCTCCACCTCCTGGGTGTTGTCCGCCTTTCGACCCCCTCATGGAAGTCATAGCTCGAAAGGCGTGGGCGTCTCCTGATTCGGTGGAACCAGTCCCCAGGAGGCCTTCAAAGTTTATCACGGCCCCCACTGAAAAACAGTTTCTTACTAAAGGTGTCCCGGTTGATGCCATGGTGGTGGCGGCCGCCACCAAAAAGGAACTTGCAGATCCTTCCGTGCCAGTCCATCCTCCTAACAAGGAGTCTAGGACCATGGACAGGTATGGCAAGCGGATGTTTTCCTCAGCGACCTTTGCTATGCGTTCGCTGAATTATTTATGTCACTTCACCCGTCTTCAAAGAGACATCGTCAAAGAATTGGGTGAAGTAGTACAGGATCCGTCATCGGCAGGGGCTCAGGAAAAGATTGCCTCTCAGCTGGGAATCCTAAATTCCATAACCAACTCCTCCATGCGGCTCATTTCTTATGCAGCTGATGGGGCGAGTAGAGCTGCAGGCACAGGAGTGGCTCTCCGACGTCAGTCCTGGATGCGGCTCTGTAATTTTGCAGACCCTTTTAAGGCGTCCTTCACGAACTCTCCCTTTGATGGGACAACATTGTTTGGCCCTCAGGTGAAGGACACTTTGACCAGGTGCGAGCAAGACGGCAAGTCTCTTTCTGCCGTAGGGGTCCGTTTCTCCACCCCTTCTAGACCTTACCCCAAAGGTCAGAAGGGAGGGAAAATGTGGTTCCGAAAATCTCAAGGAGTCACGCCTGACGCACGTGGTCAGATTACCCCCAGAGGCAGAGGGGGTAATAGACGCCGCCCTAGGGGCAGAGGGGGTCCGCAGAACCAAGGCAGCAGAGAGCCTCTCTGACCAGCCTTTCCAACATCCCTGAGGTGTTGCACAACTGCCCACCCTTGGAGGCAGTCGGGGGGGGGGGGGATTATCACTGTACCAGAAGCCTGGCTTTCCCTCTCTCAAGACAAATGGGTACAGTCAATCATATCAGAGGGCTACAAAATACCTTTCGAGAAAAGCCCCTTCCCTCAAAAAGGTTCCCTTCCAGACGTCCCACCCCATCTAAGGAAAATTGCAAATCTAGAAGTTTCAAAGCTTCTAGAGAAAAGGGCCAATCCAGCCTGTTCCAGCAGATCATTTAGAATCCGGAATCTACTCAAGGTTCTTTTTGGTCCCCAAGAAGACGGGAGATTGGAGACCAATATTAGACCTCAGCAGACTAAACAAGTCCGTCAAAAAGACAAGATTTCGGATGGTCACACTTCAATCGATTTTGCCCTTTCTGGGCAAAAACAACTGGATGTGCTCCATAGACCTTCAGGATGCGTACTATCATATAAAAATCCACAGACGCTTCAGAAGGTTTCTCCGCTTTTGGCTGGGGACCAGTCATTTTCAATTCAGAGCCCTGCCCTTTGGTCTCGCTACAGCCCCCAGAGTGTTCACCAAATGCATGGCAGCGGTCACGGCTCACCTGAGACATCAAGGATTCCAGGTGTTTCCGTATCTCTACGACTGGCTCCTCTCAGCCACCACCAGGCATCAACTTCTCCAAGCCAGAGATTACACTCTACGTCTCTGCGGTCAGTTAGGAATTTCGGTCAACTTCGAAAAGTCTTCCTTATCGTCCTGCCAATCTATTACCTTTATAGGCGCAGATCTAGACACTACTCGGATGTCAGCAAACCTAACAAGTCAAAGAATCTTAGATATCCAAAACCATGTTCAGATCATCCTATCCAGCAAGAAGGTACAAGCCAGGCTGGTCCTGAAAGTGTTGGGCCTCATGGCAGCTGCTATCACACTTCTTCCTCTGGCCCGTTTTTACATGCGTCTTCTGCAATGGATGTTGTTTACCCAATGGTCCTTCCAACAGCTTCCCATGCATCACAACATCCTGGTGACACAGACCTGCAAGAACCATCTATCCTGGTGGACTTCTCCTTTAGTCCATCAGGGCAGACCATTTGTCCCTCCGGCCACGGTCACTTCGGATGCCTCCCTGATCCCCCACCTATGGGGACTCACATCCTGAGCTTCTTAAGCAATGGCAAGATTTAAATATCGAGTTGGGATTCAGTTATGCTAGATTAATGCTCAACTATTTTTTGCCACTGGAAACGGAATTAAGAAATAGAACTGACTTGATATACAAACAACTATCAGAACGATTCACTTCAGCTTTCTGTGTAGATAAAATCAACCAAATGTTTACACAAGTAAATATGTTTAGTGAGAGACTGAAAGTAACTAAACAAAAGAAGCTGCTACGTGACTATAACGACTTTCAGAGGGGCCAGGTATTTATTTGGCCGAGGTATCAAGCATCTCAGTCTACTCCCTCACAATCTAGACCGGAGAACACTGCTATGCCTTTTAAGCATAATACAGCAACTAATACCGTGCAACCTTTACCTCAACCACCAGCCTCCATGTTTCAAGTAGAGGCGTCTACACCGGCTCCACCAGGGACTGGCCTAGTTGTAACAGGGTTTGCAGACACACCCCCCCCCCCCTAATCAAGAAGCCTTTTTCAATCATACTACATCTCAGTCTGCCGGAGCCATTCCTAAAAATACCTCTAATGTTTTACCTTCTTTGGTTGGTTTTTTACCATATCTGAAAAGACAGGTTACACACCACAACAGGGGGAGGTCCCACAGCAGGGACTCCCGCAAGAGGAAATATTCACCAGAACAGTTCCCGCAGAACAGAAGGAGAAAGAACTGACTTCTAGCCTGCTGTTTAATTTTTCTTGTATTGTATTGGATGAACCCAGTACCAGGGTTTTGAATAAAGGTCTCAACTTTATTCCAGCAACTCCTGCAACGTTAACAGACATACTAATTGATTTAAGGTTATTTTGCAGAAAGCTATGTTTAAGGTTGTTATTCAACACCGACCATGATAGTGAACAGGGCATTGCACGTTATAGAACCAAAAGTGCTTATATACCCAACATGCCTTCACACATTGAATGTTTTTTAAGGGCATGCGAACACCAATATTATTTGATGTTCAGCAGAGTAACTAAGAAAGGGAGATATTACAATCTTACTCCTACTGAAGCATGTAGTTTGAATAAATAAAGGACATAGTACAGTTTTGTACCTACCATAAATGTAGATGTCTGAGAGGTATGCATCTGCAGTCAGGATTACCCACCCTCCTTCCCCTCTGTGGTACTCCTAGGGTATTTGCCCATCTTGTAGCTAGCTGGGGGAATCTATTACGGTGTATTTGTTTGTATATATGTATATACATGTTATTTTTGTTTGCTCTCTACTGTTTGGAATCATTTGCATTTATCCAAATTTAGCCTTCCTAGAGGGCACCTGGCATCTGGGGCAAGAAACACTGAGGAAAATGGCGTCGGCTGATGCCTTTATACCCAATTCACAGCAGCTATGATGTCGGGTGAAGTGCGACATCAGCCGAGGCCAGACCTAGACTTTGGAATCCGGCCGACCGAAGGGCTGCCTGAGGCAGGACAACCCATATGTTAGGACTGCAGATGCATAACTCTCGGACATCTACATTTATGGTAGGTACAAAACTGTACTTTATACTCAATCATCGGTCTGATGAGTGATGAGTACGGGGGAATGATGACCTCCCTTGACCTAGATGTGAATCCCTTCATGATCAGGTGGGCAATGTAGAAGGTCTTCCTAACTGCTTTGGCAACGTGGGTGTCAAATGAAAGGTTACTGTCAACCTGAGTCCCCAGATCCCTGATAACCTCTTCTGTGCTTAGTGGATTGCCACCTATATGGTAGCTGGGGGTAACCTTGTTTTTCCCCGAAGGGTATGACTATGCATTTTTTAGCGTTTAACTTTAGGCCATGGCTTTGGCACCAGTTATCCGTTTCTATGAGACCCTTCTGAAGGATATCTGTGTCTGATGTGTTTTCAACTATGGCGCCCAGTTTGCAGTCATCTGCAAACTTTGTCAGCCATAATTCTCCTGTGCTTGCCTGTACTTCTGAAAAGTAGATGCCGAATAAGAGTGGGCCCAGGACCGAGCCCTGTGGGACACCGCTTGTGACTGGCTTGGAATCAGACATGGCGCCAGCAACTCTGACCCTGTGGGTTCTGTCACTTAGCCAGTTTGCAACCCATCTTGTCACGTATGGGTTTACATTTAAGCTGGTGAGTTTTTCTATGATGCCCGAGTGGGGTATTGTGTCGAATGCCTTTGCCAGGTCAAGGTAGGTTGTGTGGACTGCCTTGCCCTCATCAATGGCCTTGGTGACTGTTTCGAAAAAGTCAACCAAGTTTAAGAAGCATGATCTGCCCTTGACAAAGCCAAATTGGGTTTGATCCAATGTCTGCAGGTCCCCTATGTCTTTATTTATGAGTTCCATTATGATCCTCTCCATAGCTTTGCAGACCAGGCTTGTCAAGCTGATGGGACGGTAGTTTCCAGGGTCGGTGGAGGCACCGCCTTTATGTAGTGGGACCACAGTTGCCGTACGCCACTCCTTGGGTACGTATCCTGAGGTGAGGCTAAGATTAAACAGCTGCCCTAATTGCGGGTTTAATTCCTCAATGAGTTCGTGGAGCACACAACCGGGGACACCATCTGATCCGATGGATGCTGTGTTTTTCACCTTGGAGAGAGCTGTTCCCACCTGAGCATTTGAGATGTTTGGGAGGCTACAATCCTCTGGTATAGATATTTCTCCTTTTGGGGGGGGGGGGGGGGAGAAATTTGCACTGAACCTGTCAGCCAGTATGTTGGCAATGTCTGTAGGTTCAGTGATCTTTACATCATTTTGAACTAGTTCTGAGCATATCTGGGAGTTTCTTCCCAGGTTTCTAACATAACTAAAAAAGGCCTTGTGATTGTCTTTTGAGTCCTTGGCGATTTTTCTTTAAAAATTTGCCTTTGATGTTTTTATGAGAGCTCTTAGTTTTTTTACTTATAATGATCAAGGGTGTCTTCCCTTTTAGGGATTTTGCTCTATCTTGTAGTAGCTTTCTCCTTTTGTTGTAGAGCTTGTTTATGGCTGGGGCCCACCAGACTGGACGCTTGCCTTTGGTACAAAGAGTCTTTGTTTTGTTTGGGATTGCCTGATCCATGCAGTCCTGGAGGTGCTGGTAGAAGGCATTTGTATGTGATTCAGCGGCTTTAGTGATGGTTTCCGCTGGTTCGGGGGCCTTGAAAGAGACCACACCAGTCCTAAGAAGTGTGAGGTCGGCTTTAGAGAAGTTCTTCACTGTGGTCTTTTTTATCTGGGGTGGGGGCGGGATGTGGACTTCCACTGAGATTAGTTTATGATCTGACCTCACCAATGAGGGGTATACCTCCGGTGTTGAACATTGTGACCCCATGTTCGTAATGATGAGATCTAGTATGTTTTCGCCTCTTGTGGGTATGGTGACTAGTTGTTCCATGGCATTTGAGTTTATGAACTCTAGGAACCTTTGGGCTAGAGTGTTGGGGCTTGAGTAGTAATCCCAGTCTATATTCGGATAGTTGAAATCACCTAGTAGGATGGTGTTTGGAGTTACATTTATCCCCTCCAGAGTTTTCAGGAAGGTTGTGTGAGGTTCCTGAGTTTGAGAGGGTGGCCTGTAACATGCTACAAATTGCAGAGCAGTCTTGCCTACGGTTAATTGCACCTGGATGGTCTATGATGCATCGTGCGTTGCCACCAACCTGGAGGTGAGGGTGTCTTTGAATATGGACACCCCTCCTCCTTTCTTGGTGTTGTCTGGATTTTGGGGCCGGAACGCATGATATGAGGTAAAACCTGATAGTGCCGGGGTGCTCTCAGGAGCCTTGAACCAGGTTTCAGTCACAGCACAGACATCTATGTTCTCCATACTGAGAAGGGCTTCGAGTGCGTGCATCTTGAGGTTGAGACTTCTGGCATTGAGCAGCATTACCCTTAGTTTTTTTCCTTTGTTTTGTTCTAGGGTGGTAGGTTTAGAATTTGAGCCTTCCCTAAAAAAGGCACTATGGGGGTGGCAAGAGCCTTTGCCAATATCCGGAAGCCCAGGGGTGACAGGTGCAAGCCGTACCTTGTGAAGCAGCGTGGCTTGTCCAGCATGTCATCCCAGGCAGACAGACATTGGATCCCCTTTGAATGACACCAGAAATTAAGCCAATTATTAAAGCTGATCATCTTGTCTCTGTATTGTGGCATCATTCTTGGTGAAGGTAGGATACTGCTCAAGGTCAGGGTCATACCTGCCTGGGCTACATAATCAGAGAGCTCCTCTATGTCTCTTTTCATGTAGTCCAAGGAGGTGCGTCTTAGGTCGTTCACACCAGCATGGACAATGACTGAGTCTTACTTGTACCTGCTGTCGAGTGACCTGAGTGCTTGCGTTATGTGGAGGATTCTAGCGCCCGACAGGCAGCTTACTGTGACCTTCTCCTTGCTCAATGTGGTGAGTGGGACGTCAGTGTGTCTGACTGACTATGGAGTCACCTATGACAAGAGTGTCTGGCATTGTGTTTGGCCTTAAGGGCTGTGACTGTTTGGCACACTGACTTTGTGGTCTATGTGTTGCATGTGTCTTGGTCTGTGGTGGCAGTTGTTTGGGTGTCTGCTTTGGTGGCCTCTGCTGTTTTGGTAGATTTTTGGTCAGAGCCTCCGAGTATGTCTTTGTGTTTATGTGTATGATATGAAGTTGTGATAGTGCTATGTGAGGCTGGGTTTGCGGTGTGTGTAGTTACCGTCTCCTCCTGTCTGGTCTTGCCAGTCCTGTGTTGAGAGAGCTCAGCCTCCAGTTTGGCTATATAGTTGCATCTCTCGCATGTGTTTGTGTTTTGTGGGAGAAGGAGAGGGTTGTCTGTGTACATGAGGCAATTGTAACATTGCCTCAATATTCCCAGATTCATCAGCTGAGCAGGAGAGGACACTAGCAACTGACCCCGCGACATGCTAGAAGGAAAAGTTAAAAACTTTGTGTAGATGGGTTTGAAAAGACTTCGAGGGATGTGGATGATCGAAAAGGGGTATTAGGCTGGTAGGTTGCTATGTATAATAAAAAAGTGCTATATCAGAGTAAAGAGTACTTTGGGAGCAAGTGCTAGGCTATCTGGATAGAGAATAGTCACTTAGGAATTAAGTAGATCTAAACTTATTAGGTATAGAATAGGGTGGTTAGATTAGCAGTACAGCTTAGGAAGAGCTGTTCTAAGGGAAAAAATGAAGAGTGGACTTTAGGTAGCCCGAATAGTTTAACCTTTATTAACCGCCGCTGCTCTTGTGTGCTCCTGTGGCAACTCCGCGCTAAAGCGTGCTTTATAGCAGGGGGCTAGAAAAGGCAGGAAATGACCCAAAATGGCCAATAAACTACAAGTTACTGTCTTTAACCACTCCTCTGAGGACAAACAGGCAGCTCAGTACTCCCCACTCTCACTGGTGAGTAAAGAAACTTCCCCCTGACCAAACAAGGAAAATGGAGAAGTACAGGAACCAAGACCCAGGGATCAGCAAAATCTGATCACTGGAACACTAGCTAGGAAAGTATGGAAAACAAGGATATTTTTTTTTTTGTTTTTTTCAAGTTTTTTTACACAGATAAACAGAAAACACAATAAATGCTGTACTTTTCGACTAAATGCTATCAAAAGCTAGTACACTTGAGTGTATTAGCCTGTAGTTTAACTTTTAAGCAAAACTTAAACTAGCAAGTGCAGTAAACAGTTTGAGCTTGTAAAAACAGGTAATACTATGATAAAATAAGCAGAAACAGTGGTCGAAAGTCACAAAAGGTCGAAAAAGCAAAGAAAAATACTTAAAATCTGGAAAGTTTGTCTTTTCTGGTCTCTGCTGCTCTAGGAACTCTGCTGGACACCACGAGGAGCCAACATAGACCCCTTTACTGCCCCTATTCAATCAGTCTTGAACTTTCTAGCTGAAATTTTTCACTCGGGTTCTCCTTTTTCCACAGTTAAAGTCCAGTTGGCAGCAATCTCGAATTTCCACGTCGGATTTGCAGACCAGAACATTGTCCCACAAACTTTGTAAAGCCTTTCTCAAAGGGGTATTCCTCCTTAAACCCCCTGTTAGGGATCCTCCACCACAGTGGGACCTAAATTTAGTACTGGCATCCTTGATACTCTCTCCCCCTTTTGAACCGGCTGCTTCATGCCCATTAAAATTTCTTTCTTGGAAGACACTTTTTCTAGTCGCTATTACCTCGGCTAGAAGTGTGTCTGAACTTCATGCCCTCTTTGTACGTCCTCCTTACTTAGTCTTCCACAAGGACAGAGTATCCTTAAGAACCAATCCATCCTTTTTGCCCAAGGTTGCTTCTAAGACCAATTTAAACCAATCCATTGATCTTCCTGTATTTTTTCCCAATTATTCTAACAGGTCGGAACAAAAATTGCATTACCTAGATGTTAATCGCCAACTCAGATATTACTTGGACAGAACGAAGCAATTCAGGAAGTCTGATAAGCTCTTCCTTTCCTATGCTGAAAATAAAAAAGGTCTCCCTGTTTCTAAAGTAACCTTATCCAGATGGCTGTCTTCCACCATCTCTGACATTTATCAGCTTAGGGGCAAACAACTCATTTCAAAACCTAAAGCACATTCTACAAGAGGTCTAGCCACATCTGCAGCCTTTCAAGCTAGGCTACCCTTAGACACTATTTGTGCAGCAGCCACTTGGGCCACACCTCATACCTTCGTTTCCCACTACAAATTGGATTTGGCCTCCAGGGACAGGGCAAGTTTTGGTTCCACAGTTCTCAAGAGTCTGTTCCATTGAGCCACCCAGGATAGAGGTGCTAGGGACGCGGTCCCATCCAGCAAGAATGAAGGCGAGATTGACAACTTAACATTTAGAAGATGTTCTTAGTCTCACATTGCTGCAGTCATAACCTGTGGGTAGTCCGCTGTCCTCGGTCGGCCCGAATACCAAAAAGTTAGGCTGGCGTCAGTCATGGTCGCCCGGAGCTGACGTCAGTACGTAGTAGTACTTAAGCGCATGACCGACGCCATATCCTCAGTCTTTCTTGCCGCGTGGTCCGAAGCAGAAGCAGCGTTTGCAAGTGCCGTTCGGCGTTCTGAAATTTTTCAATTATCGAGTTTCAGACCGAAGACCAAGTTGGGCTAAGTACCCCGTTGGGGAAAATTTTTGTCTTTTCTTGCCTCAGTTAATCCGGATGTCAGACAAAGTTAATAATTGTATTTCTTGTGGGAAACGGATACCTCCTAGGGACTATCATTCTCTCTGTATTCCTTGCTTGGGGCCTGAACACGACGTAGTCGGGTGTCGCTTTTGTGCTAGATTTAATAAGCGCACCATTAAACGAAGATTAGACTGTGCCAGGCTTGTTTTCGGTAAGCGGTGTAACTATAACATGCCGTCGGATCCTCAGACGCCCGCTACCGCTAAAAAAAAACAAAGATAAATCTTTAAGGTCTAAACCGGATGAGTCGTCCGTTGCGGACGCCGGTTCTATGGAACCTCCGGTTGAATCTGTGGATCCGGCCGAGGTCTCGGCTGGATCCCAGGGGGAACCTTTACTTTTGCAGGAGTTGGCCTCTCAGGAGTTAGGCCAGGCCGAGGGTGCTTCTCTGGTATCTGTAGTTCCATCCTTACAAAAGGTTATTAGGCCTTCTACCTCAGTGGCTAAAGGCCATGCTAAGGCTAAACCTGGTCTTTCTGGTACTGGCCATAGCCCTAGTTCTTCAGCTTCTATTCCTAAAAAACATATGTTGAAAATGGCAGAGGATTTGATTACTTTGATCAGGGGTTCTATGCCCCCCCCAGAGAAGAGGCCTAGGGTGGAGACAGATTTAGAGGGAATGGAGCATTCTTCAGACTACTCTGAGTCCTCAGCTGAGGATATTCAGGATTTCCCTCCCTATTCAGATTCGGATGCAGAGGATTCCTGTCCTTCTGCTTCTCCTCCAGAGGATTTTTCCTTTTCTGAAACTTTACATTTCATGAGGGAACATTTCAAGTGGGAAGGTCAGGATTTTTCAGATTCTTGAAAAAGGCTTAGAGATTTTTTGTTTTTGCCACAACATAGGCCCTTGGCTATTTCCCCTGTGTTAGATGTTGTTCAGGATGTTTTTTCTGAAGCTTCACTTAATCCTGATTCTTTACCCCCTGCTCCTGTCAAGCCAGACAGATATTACAGAGTTCCAGAAGCACATAAATATTTGTATAAGAGTCCTAGAGCTGACCCGGAAACTATTATTCAAGGGCCGAAGGGTGTCAGGGCTTCTGTGGTGAAGAATCCAGTTCCTTTGGATAAAGATTCTAGAGCATTGGGTAGGTGGGGGAAAAAAGTGTACACCTCTTCTACGTTAGTTATGAGGGCTTTAAATTGCCAGTTTCATATGCTGAAGTATCAGAACTTTTTGTTAGGCCAATTGAAATCTAAGGTGGATGCTTTATCTGAGGGTATAGAGTGTAAGGAATTGCAGGAGTTGGTTCATGCATCAGATCAAGTTGGAAAACATTCTCTACAGTGTGGTTTCGATGCCCTTCAGGCTTCATCCAGGGTGGCTGCTACTGGTTCAGTTATTCGTAGACATGCCTGGCTTAAGGATCAAAATTTATCAGAGCATGTTAAAGCTCGGATTTTGGATGCTCCTCTTCAATCGGAAGTTCTTTTTGGTTCTCCTGTGGAGTCAGTTTTGAAAAAGATGGAAGATAAGGCGAAGTCTATGCAGACGGTCAGGGAATTTTTGCAGGTGCAGCCCCCTAAGTTTAGCAGGAATTGGCCTGCTAAGGGATGGTCCTACCCTTCTTCAGATTATCAGTCTAAAGGCAAGTCTAGACGTGGTAGAGGCAGGGCTCACGCTCAGGGTTCTTTCAGACCTAGGACTTGGAGTTCTCCTGCGCAGTCTTCTGGTGAGGGCAGGGGTCAGCCTTTTCGTAAACAGACCCAATGACCTGTATTTTCAGCTGCCAGATCCTTCTTTTCTGGCAGCTCCTCTAGGAGGAAAGTTGGCACTTTTCAAACAAAACTGGCATTTGGTCACCCAGGACAAATGGGTGCTGGAAATAATAAATCGAGGTTACAAGTTTTATTTTCACACTTTTCCTCCTTTCAAAGGCATGCCGGATGTGCCTCCACAGCAAAAGCTGGAGGCTCAGGAACAAATTTCTTTGCTTTTTCAGATGGGGGCCATCCAGGAGGTACCTCCGTCAGAAGTAGGCCTAGGGTTTTACTCCCGTCTTTTCCTAGTGCCAAAGAAAGGGAACACTTGGAGGCCAATTCTGAATTTGTCCTTTCTCAATACCTACCTAGACATTCCAAAGTTCAAGATGTTAACATTACAACAACTTCTTCCTATGCTAGGCAAAGATCATTGGATGGTAACCCTGGATCTCAGAGGCCTATCTTCACATTCCCATCAGGCCCAGCTGCAGGAGATTCCTGCGATTTCGGGCTGGTACTTCTCATTATCAGTTCTCTGCATTGCCCTTTGGTTTATCTACTGCGCCCAGGGTGTTCACAAAAGTTCTGGCTCCTGTAATAGCTTTCTTCAGACAACAGGGAGTACAAATTTATCCTTATCTGGACGATTGCCTGATTCTTGCTCAAGACAAAGACAAGTTACTTCAACACCTACAGTATGTAATGGCAGTTTTAAGGTGCCTAGGGTATTCTGTGAACGAAATAAAGTCCAGTCTAGTGCCCTCTCAGGACATGTACTTTCTGGGTGTGAGACTGAATACAGCTTCTCAGATGGCTTTTCTGACCCCGGACAAACAAAAAAACTCTTCACCTATACTTCCAGCAGTTATCAGTACTGTCCAGGCTGACTGCAAGGACAGTCCTTCAAGCCTTGGGGTTCATGGCATCTTGCATTCTGGTACTTCCCAATGCCAAACTGCATATGAGGAAGCTACAATGGTATCTCAAAAGTGTATGGACTCAACACTGCCACGATTTGGACACTGTCATTCGAATAATACCTTGCATCCAGAAGGAATTCTTGTGGTGGGCACAGGAATGTCACCTAAACAAAGGGACTCTCTGTGACCCGACCAGAGGCAAGTCAGATCATAACGACGGATGCCTCGGACTTGGCTTGGGGAGCACACTTCAATGGGAAATGGATTCAAGACACGTGGCCTCCCAGACTACAATATTTGCATATCAACATGAAGGAGATGTTAGCAGTCCAATTTGCCCTGATGGCCTTCAAGGACCTACTTCATCCAGGACAGGTGTTGATTCGAATAGACAACACAACAGTCATGTGGTACATCAACAAGCAGGGGGGAACCCATTCTTACCCTCTTTGCAGACAAGCAATGATATTGTGGGAGACTGCTCTGAGTTTGCACATCACTCTTCAAGCACGGTTTCTGCCAGGAGCACAGAACTCCCTAGCAGATGTATTGAGCAGACAAATTGTGGACCCCCACGAGTGGAAATTGGATCCTCAGGTATTCCAACAGTTGACAGTGGCTTGGGGAACTCCAGACATAGATCTGTTCGCTTCTCCACTAAATTTCCAACTACCAAAATTTTGCACAAAGATGTTTCACCCAAAAGCTTGGAAAGTGGATGCTCTATCTCTCAGTTGGAACAACCTTCACGTCTATGCTTTCCCTCCTCTGCCTCTCCTTCCCAAGGTACTCTTGAAAGTCAGGCGGGACAAGCCTTGCATGATTCTAATAGCACCAGATTGGCCACGTCAGCACTGGTATCCCCTGCTGAGGAGTTTGATTCAGGAGCCTCCTTGGCCTTTGCCACAGATTCCTCACTTGTTGTCCCAGTCAAGCAATCATTTGCTCAATGTCAGGGTGCAGTCCCTGCATCTAACAGCCTGGCGTATTCTGTTTTAGAGCCTGTGGGATCTCAGCTTCCTCAACAGGTTTTAGATGTCATTTTGGAAACCAGGCGGCCCAGTACTAGAAAAGTTTATGCTGATAAATGGAGGAGATTTTTTCTTTGGAGCACAGCAAAGGGCTTTGATGTCTCATTACCTAATTTGTGTTTTACGCTACAGTACCTTACTGAATTACTAGACAAGGGTTTGTCATTTTCCTCTGTGAAGGTTCATGCTGCAGCCATTTCTGCTCACTATGATTGTGACCCTCCTTTATTTTCTCACCCTTTGTTTAAGCAATTTCTTAGAGGGGCAAAAAATATAAGACCCCCACATAGAGCTCCTGTTCCTTCCTGGGATCTCAATTTTGTGTTGGAGAAGCTTACTTTACCTCCTTTCGAACCTGCAGCTACCTCTGAGCTGAAGTTTTTGTCTTGGGAAAACTGCTTTTTTGTTGGCCATTACCTCTGCTAGGAGGGTCTCTGAATTGCAGGCACTCATGGCAGTTGAACCCTTTCTAGTATTCCATAAGGATAGGGTGTCTTTGCGGACTAACCCTACTTTTATGCCTAAAGTAATTTCCAATGTGGCCTTGAACCAGTCTATTCATTTGCCTACTTTTTATGCTGATCCCCAAAATAAGGGGGAAAAAGTCTTGCATTCTTTGGACATTCACAGGCAGCTATGTTATTATTTGAGCAGAACTAAAGAGTTCAGGCAGACTCAACAGTTATTTCTTTCTTTTGCTCTGGGTTCACAAGGGAAAGCTGTTTCAAAGCAAACTATTTCTAAGTGGATTGGTCATTGTATTGCTTTTTGTTATTCTCATCATGGGAAGATTGTTCCTGCTGGGATCAGACCTCATTCCACTAGGGCTACTGCCACATCTACTGCCTTTTTGAGGGGGGTAGCTACTAAGGATATTTTGGAGGCAGCTACTTGGAGTTCAGTACACACTTTTACTAAGCATTACCATCTCCCTCTTTATTCCAAGTCTAGGGCTGGGTTTGCCACTGCAGTTTTACAGGGCATGTTAGCAGCTCCGAATGCTTTTTAGTTTGCCAGCCTCCCTTTTCCTTTGCTTTGGGACTCTACCCACAGGTTATGACTGCAGCAATGTGAGACGAAGAACATAGTACAGTTTTGTACCTACCATAAATGTAGATGTTCGAGGATCCACATTGCTGCAGTCCTATTTTCCCTCCCTCCTTCCCCTCTATAGTTTGGGGTTGCTGTTTTTCCTTTGGGATAATTATTATTTTCTCATTGGTGGTTGTTGGGTATTTACTATTTGGGCTCTGGCCTTTCCTTTTTAAGGCCTTCTGACATCTGGGGCAAGAAAGACTGAGGATATGACGTCGGTCATGCGCTTAAGTACTACTACGTACTGACGTCAGCTCCGGGCGACCATGACCGACACGCCAGCCTAATTTTTTGGTATTCGGGCCGACCGAGGACAGCGGACTACCCACAGGTTATGACTGCAGCAATGTGGATCCTCGAACATCTACATTTATGGTAGGTACAAAACTGTACTTTATGTACCTACCATAACGTTCCATGTTAGTTGTCTTCTCTCGCCTTCTTTCTTGCGTCCCTCCCTCCTGTCCCCCTAGCCTAGACAGACCTTGAACTTCCTATTTCTCTGGAAGATTGTTCTTCCTTGGACACCAGTTACTTCTGGACCTTGATTATTTGGTTTCCCCTTACAGCCTTTTTTAGGTTAGCTGTTCTTGTTTCCTTGGTGGAAAGTTTATAGGTAGTTTTTCCTCTAGATACCAAACGAGATCTGGGTAATTACCGCCTTGCATCATGGGATATGGGGCTGCCTCGAGCTGGTAAAAGTGACTCTTGAGCTTAGCAAGTGCCGAGTCGGAGCTGAGGATCGGCTCCGAACCCATCCAGCAAGAAAGAAGGCGAGAGACGACAACTAACATGGAACGTTATGGTAGGTACATAACTTATAATTTTCAGAAGGCAGAGCAATTACTAGTGGCATATGCTGCAGGATCACAAGGGCCATCTCAAAGCAGACTGTTTCAAAGAGGATAGGCCACTACATTCGTTTCTGCTACTTGCACCATGGCAAGCCAGTGCCCAAGGACATTGGGCCACATTCAACCAGAGCTGCAGCCACTTCAGCAGCCTTTCTCAGGGGGAGTACCAACCAAGGACATTTTTAGAGGCTGCTACTTGTAGTTCAGTGCACACCTTTACAAAGCACTATCATCTACCACTCTACTCTTAATCCAAGGCAGGCTTTGCCACTGCAGTTCTTCAGGTGCTCATATCTGCTCTTAACTCTGTTTAGCTCCAGCCTCCCATCCATACCTTTGGGACTCTACCCAAATGTAATGACTGCAACAGTGAAACACTAAGAACATAGTGCATTTGTGTACTGTCATAGGAAAAATAAACTTTAAAAATGATCAATACACGGTAGGTTCAGGTTAAGGCACTTTAATCTTGCAGCAAGGAGACAAAAACGTGCTAATACAGAGTTTGTCTAACTAGAATCAGGAAGTATAGACAATTTTATGCATTTTCTAATAAGACATTGCCTACCAAGCTGACGTAAGACATCACAAGTTTTAACATCATCATTACATAGCAGCGGTTTACCCATGATTTTCTGCTTGCACTATCAATTTTATGAAAAACTTCCTAAGAAAAACGACGTGGCCTTGGTGACCGCCGGTTAGATACAGCTTCCCACTATTATGTTACCATTCAAGGTACTGTAGTTAATTCGAGCACAAAGCAAGTACAGATTCTTCAAGCAGTCTTTTGTTTCATGTATCACTTCTTTTCCACAGCTGTGCGTGTTTCCATAACACGAACAGAACTGGTTGTTCAAATTCAATCATAAGAAAGAAAACAATATTGTTCTATTCATACATTTTCCTGACCTAGCAGATAATCACCTGCTTCTCAGTATATTTCCAAAAGGCATAAACATGAATTTTGCTGTGCTAGCAAATACTAGGTCAGGGTGCATCTTGCAGTTTCAGAAAGCATACTGTGGTTTGAAAAATCATCTTATAATTTCATACAGAATTAAGCTTGTACATAAAATAGAGTGAAAATGTGTTAACCCTTTTAGCTTCTAATAAGCATTAGACATATACAAATGAATATTTTTCTAACATTTCCCCCCTTTTAATACTTTTTATTCTATTTTCAAAAGCATAAACAGTTTGCTTCTTCTCCTAACCTCTTCCATTCTGGATTTGCAGTTGAGAGTCATTTAGTTTAGACTCATGAAAGCATTTCAGTTTTCAACAACTCTTCAATTTCAGTACTTTGATACAGTGTCTCAGAAACTGATATGTCTAAAATC
Organism: Protopterus annectens; assembly: GCF_019279795.1. NCBI lineage: Eukaryota > Metazoa > Chordata > Ceratodontiformes > Protopteridae > Protopterus > Protopterus annectens. Next base: position 345,408,259 of record NC_056729.1, read on the forward strand.
CTTGATTAACTTTTTCATGCAGGGAATACCACAACAAATGCATGCTCCTAATAGGAGTAATCCCACACAAATGGCAATTGGGATGTTCATTAGGATGGAACCCAACCCCCCCAAACAAATTCTAGAAAAAGTCCGTCAGAGGGTTTGGGCCTGGTTTGGTCATGGTCGACACTTACTGGGTCACCTCAAGATGGTAGTTTATCTCGTGCTGGTTGTCAGGAATATACAAACAGCATTCTTCTTTGATTAAAGCGCACGTACCACCTCTCACCGCTAGGGTGAAGTCAAGATCCATGCGGTTTTGAAGCACCACAGTTCTCATAGCCTTTAGTTCATCAGCCACTAATTCGAGAGCAGAAAAAGTTGCATTGTTCATAACTTCGAGAAGTTTGGACAGATTTCTCAACTCCCAAATCGATTTCACTGCGCCATATGCTGGGGCTGTACCTGCCCATGATATAATAGTGTCACTCAAGTCCATGTGTGTCAGTTTCTTTGTTTTTTACGGAGTTATGGTTCCTCCACTCTGCTTCGATTCGTCCCACTGGATTCTCGGGTCTCTTGATTGGACTTCTAGGTTTACTGCTGACCTCTCTGACATTTCGAATTTTCCCCTGAGGCAAAGCTGCAGTGTGTCGTATGGCCGGAACCAGGTAACCCAAAAAATAACTGCCGGACCAATTCTCAGGTAGTCATTTATATGACTTTTCCCCCCACAAACAAAATAACAGTTCTCTACTTTAGTATTGATATATGCTCGCCCTGCATGAAACATCTTGTCAATAATAGAAAGTTGCTTAAAAAGAACAGGATTATGTTGTATTTCACTAACCGTCTTTTTCATTTTCTCAAGATATGAGTTCTAGTTTGCATCACAGATAGTTTCTGTCTTATTAGCCTTAATATAACATTTATAAGAAACAGTTACATTGCAATTGCTCCAACCCACCTGAATAGTGTCATTTTTTATAAAAACATACAATTCCTTTTTGTGTAACAGGTAGGTACAATGCTATTTTGTCTTGTGATTTCACAGGTGTAGTATCAAAAATCAAGTTTTCCCAGGTCTCATTGACCCCTAGGGGGACAGCAGTCATTAATAATCCCCCATATGCTGTTGGTATAGCTGTGCAAATCCAGCAGTTCGAAACATTAAAAGACTCAGCATGCACATATTTACTTGCTTGGTAAGTTTTAAAGTTTGGATGCCAGTCTACGAGTAATGCATCACGTTTTGTTCAGTTCAACTTGTGTGGCTGAAAAAAGGAAAGGCCACAGCAGGAAAATCATTATCAGTATAGCTAACAGGATGATCATGCAATTTTTCTGAGGTTGTTCTGCATCCCTGTTTACTCTATACCTGGTCATTTTGTTCTCGTGGTATAACAGTAACAAGGTTTTTGTCCAGTTCAAAGTTCTTAACCAATTTACAGTGTGTCAGATGAATCCAGGACACTCGCTCTGCGATCTTGACTGCAGTGGGTGTTGACAGTAGCACTTGTTACGGTCCTTCCCACTTTGGAGAACTCCAATTTCTTTTCTTCACGATCTTCACCCAGACCCACGTGCCTGGGACTGGTGCTGCTTCCGATGGTCTGGCTTGTTTTTTATCTGAAAGAATTTAACTGCAATTCTGTTGTTCAAAAATCGCCTCCTATACTCTGCAAGTGAACTGTCAGCCTCCTGGTCTGCAGGCATGAGAGGTTTCCACTGAGGTGTATAATATGCCGTCCCAAACAGTATTTCAAAAGGAGTTAACCCTTTTACATTTGGAACAGTTTTCATACTCAACAGTGCCAGAGGCAGACAGTGCACCCAATTCTTTTGTGTCTCACTAATCAATTTCCTAAGCTTATTTTTCAGAATTCCATTATGCCTCTCTACTAATCCTGCAGATTGGGGGTGGTATGCACAATGTTTTTTCAAAGAAATTCCGAAATAATGGCTTAATTGTTGTATGGTTTGATTTACAAAGTGTGTGCCATTGTCACTATAAATCTTTTCCAGTATGCCAAATTAAGAATAATTTCTTTAAACGAGGACTTTTGCAGCAGTAGCTGCATCTGGATTTTTAGTCGGAAAAGCTTCTACCCATTTAGAAAACATATCTATAATGACAAGACAGTACTTTTTATTTTCACATTTGTTTAGCTCTATAAAATCCATACAGATAGTATGGAACGGATACGGTGGTGTAGGGAAACTCCCTTGCTTAGGCTTCAGTGCCCCCTGTGCATGATGTCTGTTACAAATATGGCATGCTGCACAAAAATTTTTTGTGTAGTTTGTAAAGCCATATGTTGTAAACACTCAATTCACTAACTGTACCATCCCCCCTGTTGAGACATGGCACTGCCCATGGTTTAACAAAGCTGCATATCTAAACAAGTTAGATGGTAAAATTGGTTTTCTTTCTTTGGAGATGTACAGCCCTTTCTCAAGAATTGCTCCTCTTTTATCCATTTTTGTTTTTCTACATTTGTAGTAAGTGTCTGCATTGTTTTTAACATTTCTAAATCTAAAATCTCAGATGGTTGTAATTCCTCACTCAAAAGAAAAACTTCTGAAGCTGTAGCTGCCTGCTTCGCAGCTGTGTCAGCTCTCGCATTACCTTTTGAAATCCTATGCTGTTTGGTATGAGCTACGCATTTACAAATAGCTACTTTCTGAGGTAACTGAATAGATTATAATAAATCTAAAATAAATTGCGCATGATTAATTGGTTTACCAGTAGATGTTATCATTCCTCTATTTTTCCACTGCTGCGCAGAAACATGTACCGTAGAAAAAGCATACTGGCTATCAGTAAAAATGTTCACTCGTTTATCTTTTGCCAAGGTACATGCCCTTGTTCAAGCAATCAATTCTGCTGCTTGTGCAGATAAGTTGTGTGGTAAAGATTTTGCTTCTAAAATCTCAGTATCAGAAACTACTGCATACCTTACTAGATTCTGTCCTGTAGGACCCCTTCTACATGAGCCGTCCACATAATATGTTACCTCGGCATCATCCAAGGGAACATCCGTGAGATCTTTTCTAGGCAGTGTCTTTAGCTCAATCTCCTGCAGACAGCAGTTTGGTTTGCCATCTGCAGGGGTTGGGAGCAAGGTTGACTGATTCAAAGCTGTACATCGTTCAATTGTCATATGAGGTTGGCTCAACAGTATAGTCATACAGGAAAGATGTCTAGCAGGAGAAAGATATGCTACTTTTTCTTGCAGTAAAATAATTGCGACTGCACGAGGCACTCTCAATGTGAGAGGGTGGAATAACACTACTGAGGCTGAAGCCTGCACTGCCATTGCAGCTGCAACTACTGCTTGTACACAGTGGGGCAAAGTTCGTGCCACTGGGTCTAACCGTGATGAATAGTAAGCTATGGGGCGTGGTTTGTCCCCATGTTGCTGTGTTAACACTGATGTCATATAACCCTGCTTACAATCTACAGTTTGGAAAAATCATTTATGATCGTTCGGTAATCCTAAAACTAATGAGGATGCTATCAGTTTCAGTTTGCAGAAAGCTGATTCTGCTTCTGGTGTCCATTGTAATAAATCTTGTGCTGCCATAGGCTTCTTGAATATTAAGTTGGTCAGTGGAGCAGATTCCAAGGCATAGTTTGGAATCCAACTCCCACAAAAATTAGTCATTCCTAGGAAGGACATCATTTCCTTCTTGGTAGTCGGTTTGGGTGCTTGTAATATTTCTGTTTTTCTGTCTTCATCTAATATTCTGCCTTCTTTGGATATTACATATCCCAGGTATTTAACCTGCTTTTTCCAAAGTTGCAGTTTGCTTTTGTTCACTTTGTGTCCTTGAGTAGCTAGAAATTGTAGTAATGCTATGGTATCTTCTCTGCATTCTTGCTGGGTGGGGGCTGCCAGCAGAATGTTGTCTACATAAAGTAAAATCTGGCTGCCTTTCGGTGGGATAAATCCCGCCAGGTTACTTGCCATTTCTTGTGCGACTATTGTCGGACTCTCACAATATCCCTGTGGTAATCACGTGTACGTATACCTTTTCGCCTGAAATGTAAATGCAAACCAATGTTGGCCGTCAGGGTGTATCGGTATTGAGAAAAACGCATTGCTAATATCTACCACAGAAAAATACTTTTGTTGAGGTTTCAAATCATTTAATAAAGTGTATGGATCTGGCACCGTAGGTGCTCTAGGTATAAATGCTTCATTTACAGCTTGTAAATCTTGGACCATACGCCATTCTCCATTTGCTTTCCTAACAGGAAATAAGGGTGTATTAATGGTGAATTAGGAGATTCTATCAATATTCCTTCCTTAAGTAAGGCTGCTATTATAGGTTTGATTCCTACTTCTGCATCTTTTCTTAAGGGATACTGTCTCTTTTGAGGTCCAAATGCTGACTTTGGTGTGATAGTGACTTGTCCTGCTGTATGAATAAGTCCTACATCTGATTTCCCTGTTGACCAAAGAGTCTCTGGTATGTCTCGTAAGGCTTTTTCCTCTTCCTCTAGTAAGAGTGCTATTCAGGTGTCCTCACTTGCTTGCAAGTGCACAGCTGGGTGTCTCTGTGTTATCCAGTTCAACTTCTGCTTTTGTACTCCCTGTTCTGACAGTTCTAATTCGGTCTGTTTTTCCCATCTTGTAACTTTTTCTCCTAGGTCTGCCCACTTCACATTCTTATCCTTAGTTAAACTAACATGTGGTAATCGATTAGATTTGTAAAGTGCTAGGAATTCCTGGGGCAATGAACAGCTAACTACACTGATGTCCTTCAAGGATGCATCTGCAGTCCTAACAAATGGGTTGTCCTGCCTCAGGCAGCCCTTCGGTCGGCCGGATTCCAAAGTCTGGGTCTGGCCTCGGCTGATGTCGCACTTCACCCGACGTCACTGCTGCTGTCAATTGGGTATAAAGGCATCAGCCGACGCCATTTTCCTCAGTCTTTCTTGCCGCGCGGTGCCCGAAGCAGAAACTGTTCGCAAGTGCCGGTCGGTCAGATCCAGAGATTTCTACTACCGAAGACTTCTAAAAAGCTAAGTACCCCGTTGGGGACTCTTTCTTGCCTCAGCCGATGTCAGAAAAAGTAAATAATTGTTTAACTTGTGGGAAACCAATACCTCGTAAGGATTTCCACTCTTACTGCCTTCCTTGCTTAGGCCCAGACCACGACGTAGCAGCTTGTCTAGCCTGTGCTTCCTTCAACCGACGGACACTTAGACGTCGGTCGGAGTTTGCGGAGGAGTTTTTTGGTCCCGCTTTTGCTTACAAAATGCCGTCGGAGACTCCGACTTCACAATTAGCTAAAAAGCGTAAGGAAAAGGACCGACACTCTCGGTCTGCGGTTTTGGCCGAAACCACGATTAAGCCAAACGCGAGTGTCTCAGTTTCGGCTGAAACAGAGTCCTCTGTTCTTCCTTCGGCCGAAAACATTCCTCCTGCAGCCGAGGCCTCACACAGCATGGCTGAATCTGCTACTGAAATTTCTCCTGCCGTAGCAGGCACCCAGGATTTATCGGATACTATTCCTTTAGACATATCTTCTCCTGCATGTGGAGCTGCTAGGCCCCCTGCATCCATGTCTATCAAGGCTTTCTCTAGGGCTAAAGCAGCTAAATCTTCTAAGGCCTTGCCTTCTAAAACCCCCTCGCACAGGCCTAGCTCTAGCTCCCAAATGCTTAGCCTGGCAGAGGATCTCATTTCTTTGATCAGGGGATCCCAACCTCACCCTGATAGGGCCTCTCACCCCCCTCCAGAGAAGAGGCCTAGAGCAGAGCCCCCTGAACCAGTTTCTACGGATTATTCTTCTGATGACTCAGAAAACTCAAATCCTCCAGAAGGCCCTTCTTCTCCATATGAGGATTCTGATGCAGAAGACTCCTTTCCTTCTGCCTCTCCTCCTGAGGAATTTTCTTTTGGGGAAACCTTGCATGCTATGAGGGAACAATTTCAATGGCAGGGCCAGGATTTTTCAGATTCTAGGAAGCGGCTCAGGACCTTTTTGCATTTGCCACAGCATAGGCCTTTAGCCATTCCTCCAGTATTAACAGTTGTGGATGATGCATTCAATGATGCTTGTACTGCCCCTGACTCTCTTCCTCCGGCCCCTGCTAAGCCCGACAGATACTACAGGGTCCCGGACACCCATTATCACCTGTATAAGGCTCCTATTGCAGATCCTGAAACTATTTCTCAAGGCCCCAAAGCTGTAGCAACTGACAAAAACCCCCTCCCCTCTGAAAGAGAATCTAGAGCATTAGAGAGATGGGGTAAAAAAGTTTATACTTCTGCTACGCTTTCGGCTAGGGCTTTAAACTGTCAATTCCACATGATTCAGTATCAGGAATTTTTGTTCAGTTAAATAAAAAACTATCCTCTCCCGAACCTATAGACCATAAGTCCCTTCAAGATTTGGTACATAGCACTCAGCAGGTCAGTAATCATTCCTTAAAATGCAGCTATGATGCACTGGGGGCCTCCTTTAGATCAGCTATGACTGGTACAGTGATCAGAAGGCATGCATGGTTAAAAGAGCAATCCTTACCAGACCATGTAAAGTCAAAGCTCCTAGATGCTCCCATGGATAAACTCAAGTTTGTTTGGCTCCCCTGCACAGCAAGTGTGAAAGAAGGTGGAGGAAAAAGCAAAATCTGTCCAGACAGTCAAGGACTTCTTACAGGTCCAACCTCCTAGGTTTAGTAGAAATTGGCCTTTCGAAGAATTGGTCCTTTCCAGACACCAGAGCACAGAGGGGCAAAAATAGGCGCTCAAGAGGCAGAGGTCAATCCAGAGGTGCCTACAGGGGACGTCAGTGGCAGCCTAACAACCAGAGAAGTACTACCGCAGACCCAGCGGCTACCACTTCCACAGGACAGTCACAGTGACTTGGCTCTAATACCGCCTACCAGGGAACAACTGGAAGCACCCTTAGGCGGAAAGCTAGCCTTATTTTCAGTAAACTGGCATTACATTACAGGAGATAAATGGATTTTACAGGCAATAGACAAAGGTTACAGGTTTCACTTCCATACTCTACCAAGGAAGAGAGGAATGCCAAACCTACCACCAAACCAAAAGACAAACGCTCTAGAACAAATCAACCACTTACTAAGGATGAGAGCTATAGAAAAGGTACCGGCTATGGAACAAGGACAAGGATTTTATTCCAGACTTTTCCTGGTGCCAAGAAAAGAAAACCAATGGAGGCCTATTCTCGACCTGTCCGCTCTCAACACATATCTCATTGTTCCAAAATTCAAAATTTTGACCCTACAGCACCTTCTTCCCATGCTGGGCAAGGAGGCTTGGCTGGTGACTCTAGATCTCAAGGAGGCATACCTGCACGTCCCTATTCGACCAGATTGCAGAAGATACCTCAGATTTCTTGCAGGATCAGAGCATTATCAATTCTCAGCATTGCCCTTTGGCTTATCTACTGCGCCCAGAGTATTCACGAAATGCCTGGCATCAGTAATTGCTCATTGCAGGCTTCAGGGAATTCAAATTTATCCATACCTGGACGACTGCCTGCTACAAGCGGACAACAAGAGCAAATTAACAAAAGATTTGGAAAAGGTTATTCACCTACTGCAGGCCTTGGGATACACAGTCAACTTAAAGTCAAGGCTGGAACCATCCCAAAGGATTACATTCTTGGGTGCAGAGCTGGACACATCAAATCAAATGGCATTTCTCACAGCAGAAAAACAAAAACAACTATCACTCTATTTCAAGGCATTAACAACGCAGAACCAGCTTACAGCAAGGAAAATCCTGCAAGCCCTGGGTTACATGGCATCCTGCATAATTTTGATCCCACATGCCAGACTGCATATGAGGAAGTTGCAATGGTACCTAAGGAATTTATGGTCTCAGCACAAGCAGAGCCCAGAAACCCAAATTCCAATAATTCCATGCCTGAAGCAAGAATTCCTGTGGTAGGCTCAGGCCTGTCAGTTGAACTAAGGACTGCTTTTCCACAGCCCTCACCCAAGCCAGACTATCACCACGGACGCCTCAGACCTCGGTTGGGGGGCACACATGGCAGACAAGTGTATACAAGGCCTATGGGCACAGGACCAGCTGAATCTACACATAAATCAAAAAGAGATGCTGGCGGTGAAACAGGCAATTCAGACATTCAGACCGTTTCTTCAACAGGGTCATTTGCTGATAAGGACGGACAACACCACAGTTATGTGGTATATCAACAAGCAGGGAGGCACACATTCATATCCTCTATGCCGGATGGCAATGGACCTGTGGAATGTGGCCCTGAACCTCAACATTCAGCTCCAGGCCTTATTTGTGCCAGGAAAAGAAAATATATTAGCAGACACATTAAGCAGAACTACCACGGATGCCCACGAATGGATGCTGCATCCGGACATCTTCAAAACCATTACAGAGAAATGGGGGCTACCAGAAATAGACCTGTTCGCATCCCCACACAACCACCAATTGAGAAAATTCTGCACAAGGACATACCACCCACTTGCTTGGAAGGTGGACTCCCTATCCTTCAGTTGGGAAAACCTAACAGCATATGCATTCCCACCTCTACCTTTGATGCACAAAGTGCTACTGAAGATCAAAGAAGATCACCCAAGGATCATACTGATAGCCCCAGACTGGCCGAGACAGCATTGGTCTCCGCTTCTGAGAAGTATGTCTCGGACACACGCATGGCCTCTACCTCTAGTTCCTCTGCTGCTAACACAGAACAACTTCAAGATCCTGCATCCAAACTTGAAAACACTGCAGCTAGCTGCTTGGAATCTTGCATGAAACAAAATAACCCAGATTTATCTCAGAGGGTTAAAGACATTATCCTGGAGGCTCGCAGACCCTCCACAAGGAAGACTTATTCAGCAAAATGGAAAAGATACCTCATTTGGAGTGCAGCAAAAGGAGAAAATGTAGCATTGGCAAACATAGCTAACATCCTGGAATATTTAGCAGAACTTTTCCACAATGGCCTGTCTTACTCCTCCATCAAGATTCATGTTCATGCATCAGCAATTTCAGCAGAATACAACATGGATCCTCCAGTCTTCTCTCATCCTCTACTCAGGCAATTTCTGAGAGGAATTAAAAATGTAAAGCCTCCAAGGAAGCCACCTCTACCTACATGGGACCTGAACTTAGTGCTGGAAAAGTTAACACTTCCCCCTTTTGAACCAGCAGCAACAGCAGAATTACAGTTCTTATCTTGGAAAACTGCTTTCCTGCTTGCAATCACTTCAGCAAGAAGGGTTTCTGAATTACAGGCATTAATGGCAGTACAGCCCTTCCTTATCTTCCATCAGGATAGAGTGTCCTTGAGAACTAACCCTACTTTTATGCCAAAGGTGGTCTCCAGGGTATCATTGAACCAAGCAATCCACCTACCCAACATTCTTCCCCAACCCACAGAACAGGTGGGAAAGACTACTGCACACCTTGGATGTACACAGACAATTGCGCTACTACCTGGACAGAACCAAGAACAATAGAAAAACTGACCAGCTTCTGGTAGCATATGCAGCAGGAATGGAAGGAAAAGCAATTTCAAAACAGACAATCTCAAAATGGATAGGAAATTGCATTAGATTTTGTTACTCCTTTCATGGGAAGACAACTCCAGAAAACATCAGACCTCACTCTACAAGGGCTACAGCCACTACTACAGCTTTCTTACGAGGAGTGGCTACCAAAGACATTTTAGAGGCTGCTACTTGGAGCTCCGTGCATACATTTGCCAAGCATTATAATCTGCCTTTATACTCCAGATCCCGAGCAGGTTTTGCCACTGCTATTTTGCAAGGGATCTTAACTACACCATAATCTTCTTAGTGCCTCCTCCCCCAGTTTGGCTATGGTATTCTACCCATTTGTTAGGACTGCAGATGCATCCTTGAAGGACATAATACAGTTTTGTACCTACCATAAATGTAGATGTCCGAGAGGTATGCATCTGCAGTCAGGATTACCCACCCTCCTTCCTCTCTGTGGTACTCCTAGGGTATTTGCCCATCTTGTAGCTAGCTGGGGGGAATCTATTATGGTGTATTTGTTTGTATATATGTACATACATGTTTATGTTTTGTTTGCTCTCTACTGTTTGGAATCATTTGCATTAATCCAAATTTAGCCTTCCTAGAGGGCACCTGGCATCTGGGGCAAGAAACACTGAGGAAAATGGCGTCTGCTGATGCCTTCATACCCAATTGACAGCAGCAGTGATGTCGGGTGAAGTGCGACATCAGCCGAGGCCAGACCCAGACTTTGGAATCCGGCCGACCGAAGGGCTGCCTGAGGCAGGACAACCCATTTGTTAGGACTGCAGATGCATACCTCTCGGACATCTACATTTATGGTAGGTACAAAACTGTACTTTTCCTTCTGTGTCCCAGTACAGATTACATAATACTAACCTGTTAGCATGGTTTCTAAACGGTTCTTGCTCATATTCTTTATCAGGTCCTGGTTTGCTACAGTAATAGAGTGCAGTGCAACAAATGCTGTTTGTCCGTGTCAAGGGAGGGGGATTTACTGATGGCTACGTTCATCAGTTCTTTGGTTACTGCCCCTGGACCAGTCGTAACCAAGTCCTGGCTGTACCAATAAAATGTTTCACCCTCTGGTCGCACCACAAAGGTATCCATTTGTCTCTGTGCTTCCACACCCTGCATAGTTGGAACTACTGCTATGCCAAATATCTGTATAAGGTCTCTGCCCAAAAGATTTACTGGGCATTTTGCAGAAACTACAATTTTGCTTTTCTGGGTCATCCCTGAAACAGGGACAGTTATTGCTATGTTGTGGGAGAGTGGCTCCCGATACAGCTGTCCATTAGCTGCTTTTACTAATATGTAATCAAGTGATTCTGAATTTTCTGGTAGTTTGGAAGGGATGTATCAGGGTCCGTGAAGCCCCCCCCGAGTCACACAGGAATTTAACTTCCTTCCCCTCTACCAGAAGTGTAACTTCTGGTTTTGTGTCTGCTAAGTAGAGCTCTAAGCTCAATAATGCTAAGTCCAAGATTTCCTTTTCTTCATTATCTGTGATTTCATGCACATCCTCTATTTCTTCTATCACATTCTCTGCTCCTTCTATCACATTTGCATTTGTCTTTTCTTGATTATTCCCTTCTAGTGATTCTTGACTACCATATAATCAGTCCTCACCCTCCTTGTCTTCCATGGTTACCTTTTTATTTTGCCTGCAATCCCTTGCTAAATGTCTCTTTTCCGCATTTAAAACATTCACCCCTTTTCTTTCTCTCTTCAAACTCCTCTGATCGTTTATCAGATTTTGTTTCCCTGGGCATTTTTCTTACCCTTCTTCCCAGACTGTACTACAAAGACTTCTGCTCCGTCTTCTACTGCAAATACTTGAGTTTTCTTTTTCTTTTTGCTATTAAAATGCCTTTCGGCATGTCTTGCATATTCAAGTAATGACTGTAAACTGGTCGTTCGATCTACCGTATGCTTTGTAATGAAACTACTTATGGGTGCAATACTGCCCTTTAGAAATGCATTCTTTAATTGCTGCTCATATGGGGAATCATGTGTTTGATCTTCAGATACCTGCATTCCACAATGGTTATTAAAACACTCCAATAATCTGGCATAATATCTATCAACAGTTTCACCTTCTTGTTGTATGCATTGATTAATGCAAGTCCAGTCAGCCCTAGGCTTCCATTTCTCAGAGATTCGGTCTGTCAGACCTTTCACTCTGTTATCCAGTTCTGCGTTACTATGTGGGAGTGGCCTATGTTCTGCATCACGGGGATTCCAGTTGCCACTGATCATGTGCCAATCTGGACCTACGATTTGTCTGACTACTTTACTTTCTCTACTATCTCTCCATTTAAATGGTAACTTAACCTCATGCCCTGTAAGTCATCCAAGAATTTTCGGATGGGGATTCCCTCTGTGGCTTTCCGGAGTCTTCTGGTGTCCACGGTCTATATACTAGGAGAGTTGGGTCATGTCCTGCCTGTGGATTTGGTACTTCTATGAGTGGACATATTTCCTCTTCACTCATAGCTTGTGAATTTCTATTCATCTCATACAATTCAATATCCCCTTTTAAATTATGTGTTCGAGACCTAGTCTCTATAGGATCTCTGACAAACGGTTTTGATTTCGCAGGGACAGTTGGGTATAGTGGAGATGGATCTGCTTGTCCACTCGCTTCATATTCTGGTAAGGGGAGTGGAAGGGGCGGAGGGGGCGATGCTATTACCAAGTTTTATTGTCTTTATCTAGAAATATTGCTTTTGAATTTTTATTCTTTTGTTCCCTGCGGTTTGTTTCCTCAAGCCACCTGTGTGCTTGAGGAATTCCCAATTGACGTTACTTTTTTTACCTGACCTTTTGCATCTGTTTTAAGTTGTTTGACAAGTTTGATAAGTGAAGATTTATCCAATTTGCCATCAAATTTGTATTTATTAACCCATTTTGTATAGTACCTAATGTTATTCGCACATTGTAATTGCATATATTTTGCATCTTCGGTTAATGGCGTATCTCGGGATCTTTTTGTGCACTTATTTCCCATATTGTTTTAACTTAGTTAGAAATTGTTACGTAACCCTTCTTATCAGGTGGTACCACGATTTTCTCTTTTTCACAGTTTATCTAGAATAACTGCCTACCTGTCCGGTTTCCCTGATCTATGACAAGACAGCAATCTTTTTTTGTCCCTGATTTATATAAAATCTCCCTGACAAAAACAAATACTGTAACAAGTCCCTGATCTGAAACAAAGAAAAGGTAAAATCCTCTTTACCTGAGCCTCCGTGATTGATAGTCTCACTGGAACTGTTGACCCGTCCTCCAATCACAGATCAGAAACAGTGGCTGGCCTCTTTTGAACGACAGTTTAGTCGGAGGTCTTTTCAGAGCAGAAGAACCGATGTGGTCTCTTCCCCGTACGGTTTCATGCTACCGGGCCCATCTGTCCTGAGCTAGAGCGAGAGATATTTCCGGCTCGAAGGACCAATCTGTCATAGGAAAAATAAACTTTAAAAATTATCAATACACTGTAGGTTCAGGTTAAGGCACTTTAATCTTGCAGCAAGGAGACAAAAACCTGCTAATACAGAGTTTGTCTAACTAGAATCAGGAAGTATAGACATTTTTATACATTTTCTAATAAGACATTGCCTACCAAGCTGAAGTAACAGATCACAAGTTTTAACATCATTACATAGCAGCTGTTTACCCATGATTTTCTGCTTGCACTATCAATTTTATGAAAAACTTCCTAAGAAAAGCAATGTGGCCTTGGTGACCACCGGTTAGATGCATCTTCACACTATGTTATGTTACCATTCAAGGTACTATAGCTAATTCGAGCACAAAGCAAGTACAGATTCTTCAAGAAGTCTTTTGTTTCATGTATCTCTTCTTTTCCGCAGCTGTGCATGATGTTCTTCATCTCACATTGCTGCAGTCCTTACACTTGGGTAGTCCGCTGTCCTCGGTCGGCCCGAATATCAAAGTATAAGGCTGACGTCGGTCAAGGCGCATTTGACTGACATCAGGACGTCAGGGTACAAATGCGCATGACCGATGTCATATCCTCAGTCTTTTTTGCCGCATGGTCCGATGCAGAAGCAGTATTGCAAGTGCCGGTTGGCGTCCTGAAATTTTTCGCTGGAGTTTCAGACCGAGTCAAAGTTGGCTAAGTACCCGTTGGGAATATTTTAGTTTTTTCTTGCCTCAGTGGTTTACCGGATGTCAGAAAAAGTGAATAATTGTATTTCTTGTGGGAAACAGATACCGCATAGAGACTATCATACTTTGTGTATTCCTTGTTTAGGGCCTGAGCATGACGTTGTTGGGTGTCGCTCTTGTGCTAGATTCAATAAGCGCACTATAAAGAGGAGATTAGATTGTGCCAGGTTAGTCTTCGGGAAGCGGTGTAATTATAAAATGCCGTCGGATGCTCCGACGCCCGCTTCTTCGAAGAAGCGCAAGGACAAAGCAGGTAAGCCTAGGCTAGAAGAACCATCCGTACCAGACGCCGGTTCTTTAGAGGTGTCGGTGGAGCCAGTGGTTCCACCGGAGGTTTCTTTGGGATCCCAGGGAGAGACCTTGTTGTTGCAGGATGTGGCCTCTCAGGAGGCAGGTCAGGGTGATGGGGCTTCTCAGGTTACTATACTCCCCTCCCTGCCTAGGGTGGTTAGGCCCTCTCCTTCTGTTTCCAAGGCTTCTCCCAGAGGCAGGCCAGGTTTAGCTTCAGTTGGTGTCACCCCTAGTTCTTCTGGAACTGTGCCCAAGAAGCATATGCTTAAAATGGCAGAAGATTTGATTACTTTGATTAGGGGTTCTTTGCCCCTCCTGATAAGAGACCTAGGGTGGAGCCTGAGCTAGGAGTTTTGAGCAGGCTTCGGATGTTTCAGAGTCTTGACTGAAGACTTGCAGGAGTACTCTCCTTATTCTGATTCTGATGTGGATGATTCTACTCCTTCTGCTTCTCCTCCTGAGGATTTTTCTTTTTCAGAAACTCTTCATTCCATGAGGGAGCATTTTAAATGGGAAGGTCAGGACTTCTCTGATTCCAGGAAAAGGCTTAGGGAATTTTTGTTTTTACCCCAGCATAGGCCGTTGGCTATACCTCCTGTTTTGGATGTACTGGAAGATGTTTTTACAGAGGCTTCTCTTAATCCTGATTCTTTGCCTCCTGCTCCTGTTAAACCGGATAGGTATTACAGGGTGCCTGAAGCTCATAAGTATCTTTTTAAGAGTCCTAGGGCAGACCCAGAAACTGTTAGCCAGGGGCCTAAAGGTGTTAAGGCTTCTGTTGTCAAGAATCCGGTTCCTGCAGATAGAGGCCAGGGCCTTGGATAGATGGGGAAAGAAAGTTTATACTTCTTCCACTCTAGCTATGAGGGCTTTGAATTGCCAGTTTCACATGTTGAAATACCAAAACTATCTCCTTTCACAATTGAAGTCTAAGGTTGATGCTCTGGCGGAAGGTATTGATTGTAAAGAGTTACAAGATTTAGTACATGTTTCTGAACAGGTGGGTAAGCATTCTTTGCAATGTGGTTTTGATGCTGTACAGGCCTCGTCTAGGGTGGCTGCCACTGGGTCAGTCCTTCGCAGGCACGCCTGGCTGAGGGATCAAAATTTATCTGACCATGTTAAAACAAGGATTTTAGATGCTCCTTTACAATCTGATGTGTTGTTTGGTTCTCCTGTTGAGGCAGTTTTAAAGAAAATGGAAGACAAGGCTAAGTCTATGCAGACTGTTAAAGATTTTTTGCAGGTTCAGCCTCCAAAGTTTAGTAGAAATTGGCCTACTAAAGGGTGGACGTATCCTTCTTATGATTCCCAGTCTAGGGGTAGATCTAGACGTGGTAGGGGCAGAGCTCAGGGCTCTTTCAGGCCTAGAACAGGGAGTTCTCCTGCGCAGTCTTCAGGTGAGGGCAGGGGTCAGTCCTTTCTAAACAGACCCAATGACCCTTTTCGGCTGCCAGAGCCTTCTCGTCTGGCAGCACCTTTGGGAGGAAGGTTGGCACTTTTCAAAGAAAATTGGAGTTTAATTACCCAAGACAGATAGGTATTGGATATCATACACCACGGTTACAGGTTTTATTTCCATACCTTGCCTCCTTTCAGAGGCATGCCAGACGTTCCTCCTCAACAAAGAATAGAGGCTCACAAGCAAATTTCTCTGTTACTCCAACTAGGGGCCATACAGCCAGTCCCTATGCCAGAAGTGGGCCTAGGATTTTATTCTCGCCTGTTCCTAGTACCAAAGAAGGGGAACACGTGGAGACCAATTTTGGATTTATCTATCCTCAACACTTATCTGGACATTCCCAAGTTCAAAATGTTGACGTTACAACAGCTTTTACCTCTGCTGGGCAAAGATCATTGGATGGTAACTTTGGATCTCAAGGAGGCTTACCTTCATGTTCCTATCAGACTAAGTTGCAGGAAGTATCTGCGTTGAGCTGGGACTTCTCACTATCAGTTCTCTGCATTGCCCTTTGGCTTATCTACTGCCCAGAGTGTTCACGAAAGTTCTGGCTCCAGTGATAGCTTTCTTCAGGCTAAAAGGAATACAGATCTATCCTTATTTGGACGATTGCCTGATTCTGGCTCAAGGAAGGGAAGAGCTTCTTCATCATTTGAAATATGTGATAGCAGTGCTAAGATGCCTGGGGTATTCTGTGAACGAAATAAAGTCCAGTCTAGTACCCTCTCAGGACATGTGCTTTCTGGGTGTAAGACTGAATACAGCATCCCAGATGGCCTTTTTAACCCCGGACAAACAAAAGAATCTTTCCCTTTACTTCCATCAACTATCTCATCAGTCCGGGCTGACTGCAAGGACAGTCCTTCAAGCCTTAGGGTTCATGGCATCTTGTATTCTGGTGCTTCCCAATGCCAAACTGCATATGAGGAAGCTGCAATAGTATCTCAAAAATGTATGGACACAGCACTGCCAGGATCTGGACACTGTCATTCAAATAATACCTTGCATTCAAAAGGAATTTTTGTGGTGGGCTCAGGAATGTCACCTAAACAAGGGACTCTCTGTGACCCAGCCAGAGGAGAGTCAGATTTTAACGACAGATGCCTCAGACAAAGCTTGGGGAGCTCATCTAAATGGAAAGTGGATACAAGACAAGTGGCCTGCCAGACTACAACATCTACATATCAACCTGAAGGAGATGTTAGCAGTCCAGTTTGCATTAATAGCTTTCAAGGATTTACTTCTTCCAGGGCAGGTGTTGATTCTAACAGACAACACAACTGTCATGTGGTACATCAACAAGCAAGGGGGAACACATTCTTATCCTCTATGCAGGCAAGCAATGATTTTGTGGGAGACTGCTCTCAGTTTACAGCTCAATCTTCAGGCAAGGTTTCTGCCGGGAGCACAGAACTCCTTAGCAGATGTGTTGAGCAGACGAATTATGGATCCCCACGAGTGGAAATTGGATCCTCATGTTTTTCAGAAATTGAGAGTGTCATGGGGAACTCCAGACATAGATCTGTTCGCTTCTCCACTAAACCATCAGCTGCCAAAGTTTTGCACGAAAAGGTTTCATCCCACAGCTTGGAAAGTGGATGCTCTTTCTTTCAATTGGAGCAGTCTTCATGTGTATGCCTTTCCACCTCTGCCTCTCCTCCCAAAGGTACTTCTAAAGGTCAGACAGGACAAGCCAAGGATGATTTTAATAGCTCCAGATTGGCCTCGACAGCACTGGTACCCATTACTGAGAAGTCTGGTGCGGAAGCCTCCATGGCCTTTGCCTTCGATTCCACACCTGTTGTCCCAGGAGGACAGTCATTTGCTCAATGTCAAACTTCACTCTCTTCACCTAACAGCCTGGCATATTCTGTTTTGAACCATAGAGGGTCTCAACTTCCACAACAAGTTTTGAATGTGATTTTGGAAGCTAGAAGGCCTAGTACAAGGAAAGTGTACGCAGATAAATGGAAGAGATTTTTATTTTGGAGTGCAGCAAAGGATTTTGATGATGTCCTTCATGGATGCATCTGCAGTCATAACAAGTGGGTTGTCCTGTCGTCAGGCAGCCCTTCAGTCGGCCGGATTCCAAAGTCCGGGGCCGGCTTCGGCTGATGTCGCACTCCACCGAACGTCATCTCTGTTGGTCTTCGGGTATAAAGGCACCAGCCGACGCCATTTTCCTCAGTCTTTCTTGCGGCGTGGCGCCCGAAGCAGAAGCTGTTCGCAAGTGCCGGTCGGTCGGATCCAGAGATTACTTCTACCGAATACTACTTCGAAGACTTCTAAAGCTAAGTACCCCGTTGGGGACTCTTTCTTGCCTCAGCCGATGTCAGAAAAAGTTAACAATTGTTTAAACTGTGGGAAACAAATACCTCATAAAGATTACCACTCTTACTGTCTGCCTTGTTTAGGCCCAGCCCACGACGTAGCAGCCTGTTCGGCCTGTGCTTCTTTCAACCGACGAACGCTTAGGCGCCGGGTCGGAGTTTGCAGAACAGTTTTTCGGTTCTGATTTTGCATACATTATGCCGTCGGATCCTCCGACTACCCAATCTACCAAAAACGCCAAAGATAAAGACCGACACTTTCGCGGTCCGTGGTTTCGGCGAAACCATGGTCAAACAAACCAGCGAAGTGTCTCGGTTTCGCCGAAACCGAAAACTGAACAAAGTACAGCTGAGCCTATTCCTACAACTGAGGCCCCTGCTACAACTCTTGAATCGACCTCAGAAATTTTACCCACTACGGTGGTTGACTTATCAGACACCATCCCTTGGATGTCTCTACCCCAGCACGTGGTGCTGCTAGGCCTCAGCAGCCATGTCCATTAAGGCCTTCGCCAGGGCTAAAGCAGCCAAGACTACTAAAACAGTGCCTGTTAAACCCCCCACATCCAGACCCTCTTCTAGTTCTCAAATGCTTACTTTGGCAGAAGATTTAATTTCTTTAATTAGAGGATCTCAATCTCACCCAGACAGGGCCTCTCAGCCCCAGAGAAGAGACCTAGGGCAGAGCCCCCCGAGCCAGTGTCCTCCGATGATTCTGCTGATGAATCAGACATAACTGACCAGCCAGAGGCTCCCTTCTCCAATTTTGAAGATTCTGATGCTGAAGAATCCATTCCAGCTGCTTCCCCACCAGAAGAATTCTCCTTTGGGGAAACCTTGCATGCCAGGCGAGAACAGTTCCAATGGCAGCAACAGGATTTTTCAGACTCAGAAAAGACTTGGGACCTTTCTGCACCTCCCACAGCACAGGCCCTTAGCTATACCTCCTGTTCTCTCTGTGGTGGATGATGCTTTCATTGATGTTTGCTCCGCTCCAGATTCTTTACCCCCAGCCCCTGCCAAACCAGACAGATTTTACAGGGTGCCAGATACTCATCACCACCTTTAGAAGGCTCCACTTGCAGACCCAGAAACTATATCCCAGGGTCCCAAGGCAGTAGCCGCGACCATAGCTAAAAACCCTATCCCTTCTGAAAGGGAAGCAAGGTCATTAGACAGATGGGGTAAAAAGGTCTACACTTCAGCTACTCTCTCAGCTAGAGCTTTAAACTGCCAGTTTCACATGATACAATACCAAGAGTTTATGCTTGATCAGTTAACTAAAAAACTAACCACTGATGAATCTCTTGATAAGAAATATGTATTAGAGATGGTAAATAACATACAACAGGTTAGCAACCATTCCTTAAAATGTGGCTATGATGCACTGGAGGCTTCATTTAGATCAGCCATGACAGGCACAGTGATAAGAAGGCATGCATGGCTAAAGGAACAAGCTTTACCGGATCATGTTAAAGCTAAGTTACTAGATGCTCCTATGGACAAGACAAGTTTGTTTGGTACACCTGCCCAGCAGGTTATGAAGAAAATGGAAGAAAAGGCAAAATCTGTTCAAACTGTTAAAAGATTTCTTGCAGGTTCAACCCCCAAGGTTTAGCAGGAACTGGCCTGCCAAAAATTGGTCCTTTCCTGACTCCACAAAATTTCAAAGGGCAGGAATAGGCGTTCCCGAGGCAGAAACCAAACCAGAGGAGGTGCCTACAGAGGAAGACAGTGGCCCCCCAAAGGTTTTTAAAAAAAAACAGAGGGGGCCACAAAAGGACCAAAAAAAAGCCAAAAAAATTGGCCCATCTGTCCTGAGCTAGGCGAGAGATATTTCCGGCTCGAAGGACCAATCTGTCATAGGAAAAATAAACTTTAAAAATTATCAATACACTGTAGGTTCAGGTTAAGGCACTTTAATCTTGCAGCAAGGAGACAAAAACCTGCTAATACAGAGTTTGTCTAACTAGAATCAGGAAGTATAGACATTTTTATACATTTTCTAATAAGACATTGCCTACCAAGCTGAAGTAACAGATCACAAGTTTTAACATCATCATTACATAGCAGCTGTTTACCCATGATTTTCTGCTTGCACTATCAATTTTATGAAAAACTTCCTAAGAAAAGCAATGTGGCCTTGGTGACCACCGGTTAGATGCATCTTCCCACTATGTTATGTTACCATTCAAGGTACTATAGCTAATTCGAGCACAAAGCAAGTACAGATTCTTCAAGAAGTCTTTTGTTTCATGTATCTCTTCTTCTCCGCAGCTGTGCATGATGTTCTTCATCTCACATTGCTGCAGTCCTTACACTTGGGTAGTCCGCTGTCCTCGGTCGGCCCGAATATCAAAGTATAAGGCTGACGTCGGTCAAGGCGCATTTGACTGACATCAGGACGTCAGGGTACAAATGCGCATGACCGATGTCATATCCTCAGTCTTTTGCCGCATGGTCCGATGCAGAAGCAGTATTGCAAGTGCCGGTTGGCGTTCTGAAATTTTTCTGGAGTTTCAGACAGAGTCAAAGTTGGCTAAGTACCCGTTGGGAATATTTTAGTTTTTCTTGCCTCAGTGGTTTACGGATGTCAGAAAAAGTGAATAATTGTATTTCTTGTGGGAAACAGATACATAGAGACTATCATACTTTGTGTATTCCTTGTTTAGGGCCTGAGCACGGCGTTGTTGGATGTCGCTCTTGTGCTAGATTCAATAAGCGCACTATAAAGAGGAGATTAGATTGTGCCAGGTTAGTCTTCGAGAAGCGGTGTAATTATAAAATGCCATCGGATGCTCCGGCCCAGCTTCTTCAAGAAGCGCAAGGACAAAGCAGGTAAGCCTAGGCTAGAAGAACCATCCGTACTGCCGGTTCTTTAGAGGTGTCGGTGGAGCCAGTGGTTCCACGGAGGTTTCTTTGGGATCCCAGGAGAGACCTTGTTGTTGCAGGATGTGGCCTCTCAGGAGGCAGGTCAGGGTGATGGGGCTTCTCAGGTTACTATACTCCCTCCCTGCCTAGGGTGGTTAGGCCCTCTCCATCTGTTTCCAAGGCTTCTCCCAGAGGCAGGCCAGGTTTAGCTTCAGTTGGTGTCACCCCTAGTTCTTCTGGAACTGTGCCCAAGAAGCATATGCTTAAAATGGCAGAAGATTTGATTACTTTGATTAGGGTTCTTTGCCCCTCCTGATAAGAGACCTAGGGTGGAGCCTGAGCTAGGAGTTTTGAGCAGGCTTGGATGTTTCAGAGTCTTCGGCTGAAGACTTGCAGGAGTACTCTCCTTATTCTGATTCTGATGTGGATGATTCTACTCCTTCTGCTTCTCCTCCTGAGGATTTTTCTTTTCAGAAACTCTTCATTCCATGAGGGAGCATTTTAAGTGGGAAGGTCAGGACTTCTCTGATTCCAGGAAAAGGCTTAGGGAATTTTTGTTTTTACCCCAGCATAGGCCGTTGGCTATACCTCCTGTTTTGGATGTAGTGGAAGATGTTTTTACAGAGGCTTCTCTTAATCCTGATTCTTTGCCTCCTGCTCCTGTTAAACCGGATAGGTATTACAGGGTGCCTGAAGCTCATAAGTATCTTTTTAAGAGTCCTAGGGCTGACCCAGAAACTGTTAGCCAGGGGCCTAAAGGTGTTAAGGCTTCTGTTGTCAAGAATCCGGTTCCTGCAGATAAAGAGGCCAGGGCCTTGGATAGATGGGGAAAGAAAGTTTATACTTCTTCCACTCTAGCTATGAGGGCTTTGAATTGCCAGTTTCACATGTTGAAATACCAAAACTATCTCCTTTCACAATTGAAGTCTAAGGTTGATGCTCTGGCGGAAGGTATTGATTGTAAAGAGTTACAAGATTTAGTACATGTTTCTGAACAGGTGGGTAAGCATTCTTTGCAATGTGGTTTTGATGCTGTACAGGCCTCGTCTAGGGTGGCTGCCACTGGGTCAGTCCTTCGCAGGCACGCCTGGCTGAGGGATCAAATTTATCTGACCATGTTAAAACAAGGATTTTAGATGCTCCTTTACAATCTGATGTGTTGTTTGGTTCTCCTGTTGAGGCAGTTTTAAAGAAAATGGAAGACGAGGCTAAGTCTATGCAGACTGTTAAAGATTTTTTGCAGGTTCAGCCTCCAAAGTTTAGTAGAAATTGGCCTACTAAAGGGTGGACGATCCTTCTTATGATTCCCAGTCTAGGGGTAGATCTAGACGTGGTAGGGGCAGAGCTCAGGGCTCTTTCAGGCCTAGAACAGGGAGTTCTCCTGCGCAGTCTTCAGGTGAGGGCAGGGTCAGTCCTTTCGTAAACAGACCCAATGACCTACCTTTTCGGCTGCCAGAGCCTTCTGCCTGGCAGCACCTTTGGGAGGAAGGTTGGCACTTTTCAAAGAAAATTGGAGTTTAATTACCCAAGACAGATGGGTATTGGATATCATACACCACGGTTACAGGTTTTATTTCATACCTTGCCTCCTTTCAGAGGCATGCCAGACGTTCCTCCTCAACAAAGAATAGAGGCTCACAAGCAAATTTCTCTGTTACTCCAACTAGGGGCCATACAGCCGGTCCCTATGCCAGAAGTGGGCCTAGGATTTTATTCTCGCCTGTTCCTAGTACCAAAGAAGGGGAACACGTGGAGACCAATTTTGGATTTATCTATCCTCAACACTTATCTGGACATTCCCAAGTTCAAAATGTTGACGTTACAACAGCTTTTACCTCTGCTGGGCAAAGATCATTGGATGGTAACTTTGGATCTCAAGGAGGCTTACCTTCATGTTCCTATCAGACTAAGTTGCAGGAAGTATCTGCGTTTCGAGCTGGGACTTCTCGCTATCAGTTCTCTGCATTGCCCTTTGGCTTATCTACTGCCCAGAGTGTCCACGAGAGTTCTGGGTCCAGTGATAGCTTTCTTCATGTTAAAGGAGTACAGATGTATCCTTATTTGGACAATTGCCTGATTCTGGCTCAAGGAAGGAAGAGCTTCTTCATCATTTGAAATATGTGATAGCAGTGCTAAGATGCCTGGGGTATTCTGTGAACGAAATAAAGTCCAGTCTAGTACCCTCTCAGGACATGTGCTTTCTGGGTGTAAGACTGAATACAGCATCCCAGATGGCCTTTTAACCCCGGACAAACAAAAGAATCTTTCCCTTTACTTCCATCAACTATCTCATCAGTCCGGCTGACTGCAAGGACAGTCCTTCAAGCCTTAGGGTTCATGGCATCTTGTATTCTGGTGCTTCCCAATGCCAAACTGCATATGAGGAAGCTGCAATAGTATCTCAAAATGTATGGACACAGCACTGCCAGGATCTGGACACTGTCATTCAAATAATACCTTGCATTCAAAAGGAATTTTTGTGGTGGGCTCAGGAATGTCACCTAAACAAGGGACTCTCTGTGACCCAGCCAGAGGAGAGTCAGATTTTAACGACAGATGCCTCAGTCAAAGCTTGGGGAGCTCATCTAAATGGAAAGTGGATACAAGACAAGTGGCCTGCCAGACTACAACATCTACATATCAACCTGAAGGAGATGTTAGCAGTCCAGTTTGCATTAATAGCTTTCAAGGATTTACTTCTTCCAGGGCAGGTGTTGATTCTAACAGACAACACAACTGTCATGTGGTACATCAACAAGCAAGGGGGAACACATTCTTATTCTCTACGCAGGCAAGCAATGATTTTGTGGGAGACTGCTCTCAGTTTACAGCTCAATCTTCAGGCAAGGTTTCTGCCGGGAGCACAGAACTCCTTAGCAGATGTGTTGAGCAGGCAATTATGGATCCCCACGTGGAAATTGGATCCTCATGTTTTTCAGAAATTGACAGTGTCATGGGGAACTCCAGACATAGATCTGTTCGCTTCTCCACTAAACCATCAGCTGCCAAAGTTTTGCACGAAAAGGTTTCATCCCACAGCTTGGAAAGTGGATGCTCTTTCTTTCAATTGGAGCAATCTTCATGTGTATGCCTTTCCACCTCTGCCTCTCCTCCCAAAGGTACTTCTAAAGGTCAGACAGGACAAGCCAAGGATGATTTTAGTAGCTCCAGATTGGCCTCGACAGCACTGGTACCCATTACTGAGAAGTCTGGTACGGAAGCCTCCATGGCCTTTGCCTTCGATTCCACACCTGTTGTCCCAGGAGGACAGTCATTTGCTCAATGTCAAACTTCACTCTCTTCACCTAACAGCCTGGCATATTCTGTTTTGAACCATAGAGGGTCTCAACTTCCACAACAAGTTTTGAATGTGATTTTGGAAGCTAGAAGGCCTAGTACAAGGAAAGTGTACGCAGATAAATGGAAGAGATTTTATTTTGGAGTGCAGCAAAGGATTTTGATGTTTCTGAGCCTAATTTAAGTGTGGCTCTTCAATATCTCACTGAGTTACTGGACAAAGGTTTGTCCTTCTCTTCTATTAAGGTTCATGCTGCAGCAATTTCAGCTCACTATGACTGTGACCCACCATTGTTTTCTCATCCTTTGTTCAAGCAGTTTCTTAGAGGGCAAAGAATATAAGACCCCCATGAGAGCTCCTACTCCTGCTTGAGATCTCAATTTTGTGTTGGAGAAACTCACTCTACAACCTTGAGCCTGCAGCTACTACTGAGTTGAAATATTTATCATGGAAGACTGCCTTTTTGTTGGCCATTACTTCTGCAAGAAGGGTTTCTGAATTACAGGCCCTTATGGCGGTTGAACCTTTCTTAATTTTCCATAAGGATAGGTATCTTTACTAATCCTTCCTTTATGCCTAAAGTGGTTTCTAGTGTGGCTTTAAACCAAACTATTCATTTGCCTACTTTTTATGCAAATCTCCAAAATAAAGGGGAAAAGATTTTGCACACTTTAGATGTACACAGGCAGTTGCGATATTATTTGGACAGAACTAAAGGGTTCAGGCAGTCACAGCAGTTATTTGTTTCTTTTGCTTTGAGTTCTCAGGGCAAGCCTGTGTCAAAACAAACGATTTCTAAGTGGATTGGGTTTTGCATTGCTTTCTGTTGTTCCCATCATGGCAAGGAGATTCCTGCTGGGATTAGGCCTCATTCCACTAGGGCTACTGCCACTTCGACAGCTTTTTGAGGGGTGGCAACCAAGGATATTTTGGAGGCAGCTACTTGGAGTTCAGTGCATACTTTCTCTAGGCATTATCACCTACCACTTTACTCTAAATCCAGGGCTGGTTTTGCCACTGCTGTTTTGCAGGGCATTTTGGCAGCTCCTGCTTCCTTATAGTTTGGCCATCCTCCCTTACCTCTGCTTTGGGATTCTACCCAAGTGTAAGGACTGCAGCAATGTGAGATGAAGAACATAGTACAGTTTTGTACCTACCATAAATGTAGATGTTCAAGATCCACATTGCTGCAGTCCAATTCTTTACCCTCCTTCCCCTCTGTAGTTAGAGGTGGTTGTGTGGGTTGGGTTGTAAATATTGTGTATATTGTATATATATTGTACATATAATTAGTGCAAGGGTGGTTGGTTGTTTGCTGTCTTTTGGTTTTGACCTTTATTTTTAGGGTCTTCTGACATCTGGGGCAAGAAAAGACTGAGGATATGACGTCAGTCATGCGCATTTGTACCCTGACGTCCTGATGTCAGTCAAATGCGCCTTGACCGACGTCAGCCTTATACTTTGATATTCGGGCCGACCGAGGACAGCGGACTACCCAAGTGTAAGGACTGCAGCAATGTGGATCTTCGAACATCTACATTTATGGTAGGTACAAAACTGTACTTTTCCATAACACGAACAGAGCTGATTGTTCATATTCAGTCATAAGAAAGAAAACAATATTGTTCTATTCATACACTATTCCTACATTTTCCTGACCTTTCAGATAATCACCTGCTTCTCAGTACATTTCCAAAAGGCATAAACATGAATTTTGCTGTGCTAGCAAATACTAGGTCAGGGTGCATCTTGCAGTTTCAGAAAGCATACTGTGGTTTGAAAAATCATCTTATAATTTCATACGGAATTAAGCTTGTACATAAAATAGAATGAAAATGTGTTAACCCTTTTAGCTTCTAATAAGCATTAGACATATACAAATGAATATTTTTAACATGTACACTTACCATAAATGTAGATGTTGAAGTGTATTCACTGTTGCAGTCCAGGTTACCCACCCAACATAAACTGCCAGCAGGATTACCCAAATGTAATGACTGCAACAGTGAATACACTGTAACATCTACATTTATGGTAAGTGTAAACAACTGTACTTTCTCTGCACTGCCATTTGGATCATCTACTGCGCCCAGGGTGTTCACAAAGTGCCTAGCTCCAGTCATTGCATTCTGCAGGCAAAGAAATATTCAAATATACCCATACCTGGACGATTGTCTGATTCGGGCAGAAAGCCAGGACATACTATTAAATCATCTGGCATTTGTAAAGAAACTCCTAACCTCACTGAGGTACACCATAAATGAAAAGAAATCCAACAAATTGCATTCCTGGGGGCAAGCTTGAATACAACTTCCCAGATGGCCTACCTCATGCCAGAGAAACAAGTTTGACAGCCTACTTCAAACTACTGACCACAAAGACCCAGCTGTCTGGAAAGAAAATACTGCAAGCCCTGGGGTTCATGGCCTCTTGCATTCTACTAATTCCATATGCAAGACTGCATATGAGGAAACTACAGTGGTATCTAAAAAGCCTACGGTGTCAACATTCTTAGGACCTGGAATCAATGATTCCTATCATTCCTTGTATTTGGTGGGCAGAAGCCTGCCACCACAACAAGGGACTGCCATTCACTCTGCTCCCTGCTACCCTAACAAAAGACGCATCAGACTATGCATGGGGGGCTCAGTTGGCAGGGCAGTGCATTCAGGGCAAATGGAACCAGAGTCAAATGCACCTGCATATCAATCAAAAAGAAATGTTAGCTGTACAGAATTCTCTGACCGCCTTCAAGGACCACATTCTTCCAGGACAATTATTGGTAAAGACTGTGACAACACCACTGTTATGTGGTACATAAGCAAGCATGGGGGAACCCACTCATACCCTGTCTGCAGACTAGCCATGGCTCTGTGGAACAAAGCTTTGAGCTACCAAGTGCACCTACCAGCTCAATTCCTGCCAGGCAAGCTAAATTCACTGTCAGACGACCTAAGTAGAAATGTCATGGACCCACACGAGTGGAATCTGGAACCAAAGATATTCAACATTTTGAGAAACAAATGGGGGAGCCCAGAAATAGACTTGTTTGCCTCCCCTCAGAACTACCAGTTGGACAAATTCTGCACAAGGACTCCCCACAGACAAGCTTGGAAAGTGGATGCCCTATCCTTCACCTGGGAAAGCTTCTCAGTTTATGCTTTTCCCCGTCTGCCTCCCCACTCAAAGTTCTACTAAAGCTCAAACAGGACAAACAAAGGACAATACTCATTGCAGCAGACTGGCCATGCCAACACTGGTACCCCCTCTTGCGCCAACACTGGTACCCCCTCTTGCGCAGTATGTCACTGCTGAACCAATGGCACCTGCCTCAGACCACTTTCCTGCTGTCCCATCAGGAGGGCCAGATTCTTCACCCCCCAGCTTCAAACCCTGAACCTGGCAGCCTGGCTAATTACCTGAATTCTTCAATACCACCCCTCAGCAAACAAGTGCTATTACAGGAACCCCACTTGGCATTCCTGAGAACACTGGAGAATATGAAGGTCTGTCCAAACACTATGTTATTGGGTGACTTCAACTACCCAAACATTGACTGGGAAAACTACTCAAGCCCAAACACCCTCTCCCAATGGTTCCTTGAATTTATAAACTCGAACGCAATGGAACAACTGGTCACCACTCCCACAAGAGGGAACAACATATTGTACCTGGTCATCACAAACATGGGGACTCTGTTCCACACCAGAGGTAAACCCATCATTGATAAGATCAGACCATAAACAAATTTCCCTGGACATCCATATCCCGTCCCCACCCCCAGCCAAGGAAATCACTGTAAAGAATTTCTCAAAAGCCAACTTTGCACTTTTCAAGACTGAGGTGGAATCCTTCAAAGCCCCTGGGCCAGAGGATAATACAGCCCAATCCGCAGAATCCTTTACAAATGCATTCTATGAGCACCTGCAGGAATGCATGGATCGTGCTATCCCAAATAAAACCAAGACTCACTCCTCCAAAAACAGGAGACCGGTCTGGTGGACCCCGGCCATAAATAAACTATACAACAGAAGGAGGAAGCTACTGCACGACAAAGCAAAATCCCAAAAAGGGAAGGCATCTCTGATTAGTATTAGCAAGAAACTTCGATCCCTCATAAAATCATCAAAGGCCAGTTTCGAAAGAAAAATTGCCCTAAACACTAAAGATGATCACAAGGCCGCCTTTAGTTATGTCAGGAACATGGGCGTAAACTCCCAGATATGCTCTGAATTGTTGCGTAACGGTACAAAATATACTGAACCTACAGACATAGCCAACATCCTGGCAGAGACAGATTCTGCGCATACTTCTTCCTCCCCTTCCCCCCAAAGGAGCAAATGCCTATCCCAACTGAATGTAACCTCCCTGACATCACAGATGCACAGGTGAAAGCTGCCCTCTCCAAAGCAAAAAACACAGCATCTATGGGACCGGATGGTGTCCCAGGCTGTGTCTTACACGAGCTCCAAGAAGAACTGAACCCTCACATTGTCACTGTTCAAACTTAGCCTTACTACAGGATATGTACCCAAAGAATGGCGTACAGCTACAGTGGTCCCACTCCACAAAGGTGGTGCCACAACAGACCCCGGGAACTATCGCCCCATAAGCTTGACTAGTCTAGTCTGTAAAGCTATGGCGTGTATTATCATGGAACTCGTAAACAGACATTGGGAGCCTCCAGACACTGGACCCTACCCAATTCGGCTTTAAGGGCAGATCTTGCCTCTTAAACCTAGTTGATTTCTTTGAAACAGTTACCAAAGCCATAGATGAGGGCAAGGTAGTCCACACAGCCTACCTGGACCTCGCAAAAGCCTTCGACACAATACCCCCCACTCTGGCATCATAAGTAAGCTTACCAGCTTAAATATCAACCCCTATATCACAAGATGGGTTGTGAACTGGCTCAGAGATGCAACCCACATGGTCAGAATCGCAGGTGCCATGTCCGAATCCAAACCAGTTACAAATGGCGTCCCACAGGGCTCCGTTCTGGGACCTCTCTTGTTCGGTATATACTTCTCTGAGGTTCAGGCTAACACGGGGGGATTATGGCTGACAAAGTTTGCAGATGACTGTAAACTGGGGGCCATAATCGAAACTCCAGCTGACACAAGCATCCTCCAAAAGGGTCGCAGAGAGACGGATGCTTGGTGCCAGAGCCATGGCCTCAAGCTAAATGCTAAGAAGTGCATAGTCATCCCCTTTGGGAAAAACAAGGTGCCCAAAAATTACCACATAGGTGGTAATCCATTTAAGTACGGAAGAAGTAATTGGAGATATGGGGACCAACGTAGATGGTAATCTCTCCTTTGATAATCACATTGCCAAAGTGGTTAGAAAGACTTTCTATATAGCCCACCTTATCACGAAAGGGTTCGCATCTAGATCAAGAGAGGTCATTGTGCCCCTCTGCTTGTCACTCATCAGTCCCATAATTGAATACAATGCCCCTTTTGGGATGTACCTTACCCGACACCTGCAGTAACTGGAGAGACCCCAAAAGTACCTCGCCAAGAAGATCATTGGCTACAAACAGATGTCCTATGCAGCTCGACTAAAGAAACTCCAGCTCTACTCAGTTGCTTACCGCCTAATCAGAGGCGATCTATGCCTGACGTACAAAGCCATGTCAAACCCAGAATTAATGGACAATGCTCCACCTCAAAAAATCCAAGTCCCTTAGAGCTACACACTCCAGGGACCTAAACCTCCGCACAAAAATAAATAGGACATGCTGGAGGGACAGATTCATTTCCCAGAGGCTCCCCTCACTCTGGAATAGAATCCCAATTCATGTTGGACATAGCCCCTCGCTGACCCTCTTCAAGCGAAATCTGGACACGTGGATGGGAAATCGCAAATTCACCCCTGGGATCTCTTGTGTGTCCCTGCTAGACAGAGGCACAATAAACTAATCTTAAAAGGGTACCTTCTGTGACCTACTTTACAGAGGCGCACAGTAGGCTAATCTAATAGGGAGGTGGAAGCCAAATACACTTTGGCTAGGCAAATACCCTAGGGCAGATAGCCTAGTATCTACCTATGAACCTATGTCATCTTGGAGGCAAGGAGGCCTAGTACTAGAAAATCCTATGCTGAAAAGTGGAAAAGATTCTGTTCCTGGAGCCAGACTCGGGGGATGGGCACAACAGTGCCCAGTTTACCGCATATTCTTCAATACTTAACAGAGATGCTTCTCAAGGGCCTTTCCTTCTCTTCTATAAAAATTCATGCCTCAGCCATTTCAGCACCTTGTAATACTGAGCCACCCCTCTTCTCTCACCCCCTGCTGAAACAATTCCTCAGCGGGGCCAAAACATTAAGACCACCCAGGAGAGCCCCTTCTCCAGCCTGGGGACCTTAACCTTGTGTTGGAAAAGCTCACTGTACCTCGTTTTCAGCCAGGTGCAACTGCAGAGTAGAAATTCCTTTCTTGGAAAACAGCCTTCCTTCTAGCCATCACTTCAGCAAGAAGAGTGTCTGAATTTACAGGCCCTCATGGCAGTGGAGCCCTTCATCATCTTTCATGCGGACAGGGTGTTCCCTCAGGACCCGTCCTTTCTTTATGCCCAAGGCAGTTTCCTGTGTGGCCCATAATCAGTCCATTCATTTGCAGCCTTCTCTAATCCACAGAACAAAGGAGAATGAGTACTGCACTCCTTGGACGTGCACAGACAACTTAGATTTTATTTGGACAGGACTAAGCCTCTCAGGAAATCAGAACAGCTAATAGTTGCTTTTGCTGCAGGGGCAGAGCGGAAGGCCATTTCAAAGCAAACGATTTCTAAGTGGGTAGGTCATTGCATTCATTACTGTTATAAGCACCATGGAAAACCTACCCCACCAGGGATAAAATCCCATTCCACCAGGGCTGCATCTACTTCTACAGCCTTTCTCAGAGGTGTTCCTACAAGGGGCATCCTAGAAGCTGCTACCTGGAGTTCTGTACATGCCTTCACTAAGCATTACCACATGCCATTTTTTTTCTTAATCCAGAGCTGGTTTTGCCACTGCAGTCTTGCAGGGCCTAATAGCTGGTCTTAATGCTCTGATTGCCTCCCTCCCTTCCTTAGCTTTGGGGATATACCCAAATGTAATGCTGCAGTAGTGAAACATAAAGAACATAGTACAGTTGTGTACACTTACCATAAATGTAGATGTTTGAGTGTATTCACTGTTGCATTCCTGGTTACCCTCCCTCCAGCCCCCTGACTTCTATTGACTGTACTTCTCAGCAGCATGCTTTATACCCCTGACTACCTCACGTCATGGAAGATGAGACAGCAACCGACGCAGGACCCAAGACTTTGATAATCAGGCCGACTGAGGGCTAACTGCTAGTAGATAACCCAAATGTAATGACTGCAACAGTGAATACCCTCGAACATCTACATTTATGGTAAGTGTACACAACTGTACTTTCCTCCTGCAGCTATTAATTTCTGAGGCAAGTGCATCCATATGTCACCTTTATGCCCTATGTCGTGAACAGGGAGCACACATGTAACATACGACATCCTTGAAAATGTAAGGCTTTGGTATACTCGACAGACGTTGGGCTACCCTTGGTAAGGGGATCCCTTTAGTGAAGAATACTGCAACAGTGAAGAGAAGGACATCTACTGCATACCTCTCAACTGTACAGATTTTTGCAGAATGTCCAAATTTTTCCCTCATGTTTTTGGTCCGTTTTTCATAAAATTGTTTTTTTTTTTCTGGTAAATTAGTAGCAAATTATTAAAGATTGAAGTTAGAAAACAATGACAGACATACAAATTTCAGACTTCATACCCATCAGAAAATTCATGCTAATGCAAAACCTGTTCTGTCAACTTTCTAAGTTTGCCGGAGCAATATTTAAAACTTGTCCCTATTTTTGGGCCTTTGTCCCATTTTTATGTATGGCTTTGTCCAGGTTTCCTGCTCTAAGAGGTTGATGGGCATAATCTACTGTTGTAGTAAGATTTTACACAATTGTACTTTTTAATGTTTGTGTGTGTTATTGTATTGGAGTTTTTGTATGAGAAGTATGTCTCAGTGGCTTGTGCAGTGGTACTATTGGAGAGAGAGGTTTTCGTATGGTAGTGGTAAAGGGTTCAGATTGCAACTTTTTTGTCTGCTGGCCCTAATCTTCAGCTAAACATTACATTTATGAAAAAAAAAAAAACCCCTGATATTACAGCTGTTCAGTCCACATTTGTCTTTTGTTACTCTAAGGGCATCACAAAAAGGGGGGGTCTTTTGCAGTAGATAAAGTTTCAGCTGTGTGTTTTGCTTGGTGAGTCAAGTTTGTACTTTTTGGTGTTGACTGAGCGAGTGTTAATGCTTTTGCATTTAAATATTCACTCATTCTCACATGCATGTACTTGTATGCATATCTGTATATTTATGGTAATGAGAAGATTTTAATGTTTTAAAAAAAGTTACCACTTTAGATTTAGAATTTTTAGTTTATAAATTTTACTGCTCGTTTTTTGTTACTTTAATACTTGCATGTATTTACTTTTTGTAGGAAGGACAAAGACAGGGATCGAGAACGTGATGATCGCCCTAAAGATCGTGAAAGGGACAGGGAGAAAGAATTACGGATCCCAGGAAATCCTCCAGTATTATCAAGTGTACTGCCACCTTTAAAACAGGCAGTAATACAGCAGACAATTAATCCTTTCACCAATCTCCCTCACACACCACGGTACTATGAAATTTTAAAAAAAAGACTACAACTTCCTGTGTGGGAGTATAAGGAACGTTTTACAGATATCCTTACCAGGCATCAGTCATTTGTACTTGTAGGAGAAACTGGCTCTGGCAAAACAACCCAGGTGAGTATTTCTTGGTAAGCATATTTTCTTTCTTCTGCAGCCAGGGAAGTTGTGTTTACTGTGTACTGCATATTCTGTGCATAAAGTGCATTTCCATTTGATGGAAAGAAACGGTTTTACTCTTGGGGTAGGGAAAAAAAAGCTACCAAGAAGTTCTCATTTTTGATTATTGTAGATAAGTTGATTGAGCTATAGATGTGTTAAGTGGGAGCAATGTTTGCAAGGTGTTACAGCTTGGCAAGTTTAAACTTCAAGCTACTAAAGATGTATCCCATAATCTAACGTGGTTTTTAGTTCTCCATATCTTTTACCCCAGTTCACTTTTGGTCAGGGAGAACAGTCCCAGGCTGTGTTTTGTGAGCTTTTATTTGTCCAGAATTGAGTGTAAAGTTTTTGAGATCAAATATATAGAATCTAATGTGTGTGTGTTACAGGTACTGTTTTTTTTTGTTCTGTGGCTTACACCTGCTTCCCTTTCTAGTGTGCTAAACGTTGAGGTGGTAGAGAAACCTCTTCCTTTTAAAGAGCTTCTATTTGAATTTTAAGGTTCCTCCCTTGTTCCTTTCTCCCAATTGGGGCTATGGTCCTCTGGTTACTTCCACAATGGACAAATTGTTTTGCCGGTGTTTTACTGGAAGAAAACTCCTTTCCATGTGTCATATATCATGTGCACACCTTTTTGGCCAAGAGTTCTCCAGATCAACAAGTACATGTTAAATTTAATTTACTTGAAAAGAGTCATCTAACAAGGATTCTTTAAAACCAACTAGTTCATCTCCCCCTTTTATTTTTTATCCTCCATTATACAGAGCTCCTTTGCTTTGGGTTCCCATCTCTCATCTTAAAAATGTAACTCTCAAACATCACAAACCAGAATCCTGTAGCCCAGGTGACTAGTTGTTTTGAGCGTAGAGGTACAGAATCCGCTAAAGAACATAGTATTTGTCTTTCAGATGAGATGTTAAACTGTGGCCCCCAACTGCCTGAGTTGGTGACAGCTCAGGTGGATTTAAAACTTAACATGGCACTTATCAAAAAGAGTAGAGGAAGATGTTCATGTTTCACTGTTGCAGTCATCCCATTTGGGTTGTCTGCTTGCAGTAGCCCTCAGTCGGCCTGATTTATCAATGTCTTGGGTCCTGCGTCGGTTGCCGTCTCATCTTTTGTGACGTCAGGTCGTCAGGGGTATAAAACATGCAACCGACGCTATTACATCAGTCTTTCTTGCTCTGCCTGAAGCAGAAGCAGTTTGCAAGTGCCGGTCGGCCGACTCCTGAAATTTTCGTTTTAGAACCGAAGTCTTCAAC
Organism: Protopterus annectens; assembly: GCF_019279795.1. Taxonomy (NCBI): domain Eukaryota; kingdom Metazoa; phylum Chordata; order Ceratodontiformes; family Protopteridae; genus Protopterus; species Protopterus annectens. The sequence goes on from NC_056729.1 coordinate 345,442,357, forward strand.
TAAAGCTAAGTACCCCCGTTGGGGAAACTTTTTCTTGCTCTAAACCGATGTCAGTAAAAGTCAATAATTGTATTTCTTGTGGAAAGCAAATACCTCAAAGATTTTCATTCGTACTGTTGTATTCCTTGCCTATGCCCTGACCACGGCAAGTGCCGGTCGGCCGACTCCTGAAATTTTCGTTTTAGAACCGAAGTCTTCAACTAAAGCTAAGTACCCCTGTTGGGGAAACTTTTTCTTGCTCTAAACCGATGTCAGTAAAAGTCAATAATTGTATTTCTTGTGGAAAGCAAATACCTCAAAGATTTTCATTCATACTGTTGTATTCCTTGCCTATGCCCTGACCACGACGTACCTCGTTGTCTGTTTTGTGCCATATTTAAACCACAAACTATTCGTCGTCTGTATATTTTCGCTTCTAAATATTTTGGTGCTCTGTTCAATTATCCAGATATGTCTTCGGTAAGCCACCTCTGACTACCAACATTCCGGTAAAACGCAAAGATAAACAGACAGGCTGCCTAGGTCCAAAGCTGCCAACGATGCTTCTCCTGCGCTAGTCGCCAGTTCGCCGGTACTCAGTGAGGTGCTTTCGCAGCCCCTGATACCCACTACTTCAGATTCGCAGGCCTCTACTAAGACCCATTCGGAGTCAGGTATGCCGCGAGATGCTTCAACTATGGAACCTGCAGATGTCTCTACCTTGGATGGATCCGGAGCCGCTGTGCAGGCACCGGCTTCTGAGGGTGTATTCAGGCCTACTGACTTGCATGTTAAACCGACATAGTCGTAGTCTTCAAGACCTAAAATTCGAACCATGCCTAGGAAAGACACCCAGACCGCATGGTCAGGTCTCTGTGCCTAAAAAAACAAATAAGAATGGCTGAAGACCTTTTTATTTTAATCATGGGAAGCCACCCCCCCAAGAGATCTAGGACTGAATTTGCTTATGATACTTCTGACCGGGATTCTGTAATTTCTGTCTCCTCTGATGACCAGGATCTACCCTTATCTCTACCTATGAGGATTCTGATGCAGAGGACTCTATTCCCTCTGCTTCTCCCCCAGAGGATTTTTCTTTTGGCAAAACCTTGCATACTGTTATGGAGCATTTTCACTGGGAAAGCCACGATTGCTCTGATTCTAAAAAAAGGCTTTGAGATTGCTTACTCCTGCCCCAATACAGGCCTTTAGCTATCCCTCCTGTGCTGGAGATTGTTGACTATGCCTTTTCGGAATTTAGCTTGGCCCCTGACTCTTTACCTCCTACTCCTAGAAAACCTGATAGGTATTATAGGGTTCCTGATTCTCACAAGTTCCTTTTTAAAAATCGTACGGCAGATCCTGAGACCATTTCACAGGGACCCAGGGGCATTAAGGCTACTACTGCCAAAAATGTTATCCCCTCTGGAGATTTCAGGGCCCTGGATAGATGGGGGTAAGAAGGTATACACTTCTGCAGCCTTGGCCATCAGGGCCTTAAATTGCCAGTTTCATATGTTAAAGTATCAGCAGCATATTACTGGATTGCTTAAACAGAAAATTATGTTGATTGCTGATTGTGCTGAAAATAAGGATTTGCAGGATTTAATGCATCCTGCAGAACAAGTTTGAAAATGCACTTTGCAATGTGGTTTTGATTCACTAGAGGCATCTTGCAGGGCTGCTGTCACTGGGTCTGTACTTAGAAGGCATGCTTGGCTTAAGGAGCAGTCTTTGCCAGATCATGTTAAAACTAAATTGCTGGATGCTCCCTTAAATCAGGACCACCTGTTTGGCAACAAAGCAGAAGTTGTTCTTAAAAAGATGGAGGAAAAAGCTAAATCAATGCAAACTGTTAAAGATTTCTTACAAGTGCAGATTTTAGTATGCATTGGCCCTCAAATAATTGGTCCTTTCCTGCCTGTTCCAGGCTTTCTCAGTCCAAACTCAGAACCAGCAGAACACACAGGCTTCAGTCACAGTGTATGCACAGGGCTAAGCAGTGGGAGGGGTCCCACTTCCAAATCAGGGAGTAGTAAGCCCCCCCCCCATGGTAAGCTGTCTCAATGGCTTAACTTTAAAACTTCCGAGCACTTCTCAACTGACTGCTCATTTAGGGGGAAAGATTGCTCTGCAAGCAAAAAACTGGGAACTCATTACCCAGGACAAATGGGTTTTAAACATAGTTTCCTAAGTTTACAGATTTCACTTCCACACGTTAACCCCAAACGGTTGGCCAGATCTACCCCCAAATCATTTGGCAGAGGCTCAAAAGCAAGTACTCTCTCTCGTAAGCATAAGGACTATTCAAACTGTACCAGAAGAGGAAAAGGGACAAGGTTTCTACTCTAGACTTTTCCTGGTACCCAGAAGACAACTCATGGCGTCCTATCCTGGACCTTTCTATCCTAAATACCTTTTTGGTGATCCCAAAATTCAAGATGCTAACTCTTCACCAGTTGCTTCCTATGCTAGGCAAGGATGCCTGGTTGGTAACACTGTATTTAAAGGAAGCCTACCTGCACATCCCATTCAGGGAATCTTGCAGAGGATACCTACGCTTCAAAGCAGGCTACATGCACCATCTGATGTCCTTCAAGGATGCATCTGCAGTCCTTACAAATGGGTTGTCCTGGCCTCAGGCAGCCCTTCGGCCGTATTCCAAAGTCTGGGTCTGGCCTCTGCTAATGTCGCACTTCACCCGACGTCATAGCTGCAGTTCAGCGAGTATAAAGGCATCAGCCGACGCCATTTTCCTCTGTCTTTCTTGCCGCGTGGCGCCCGAAGCAGAAGCGGTTCGCAAGTGCCGGTCGGTCAGAACCAGAGATTACTACTACCGAAGACTTCTAAAAAGCTAAGTACCCCGTTGGGGACTCTTTCTTGCCTCAGCCTATGTCAGAAAAAGTGAATAACTGTTTAACTTGTGGGAAACAAATACCTCATAAAGATTTCCACTCTTACTGCCTACCTTGTTTAGGCCCAGACCACGACGTAGCAGCTTGTCTAGCCTGTGCTTCCTTCAACCGACGGACTCTTAGACGTCGGTCGGAGTTTGCAGAGGAGTTTTTCGCCCGCTTTTGCCTATATCATGCCGTCTGAGACTCCGACCTCACATTTAGCTAAAAAACGTAAGGAAAAGGACCGACACTCACGGTCCGGTTTCGCCGAAACTGCGGTTAAACCAGCGAGTGTCTCTGTTTCGGCTGAAACAGAGTCCGCTGTTCTTCCTTCACCCGAAAGCATGCCTCCTACTACCGAGGCCTCATCCAGCATGGCTGAATCTGCTACGGAAATTCCTGCTCTTACAGTTCCACAGGATTTATCAGATACTATACCCTTAGATATATCTACTCCTGCACGTGGAGCTGCTAGGCCCCCTGCTTCCATGTCAATTAAGGCTTTTGCCAGGGCTAAAGCAGCTAAATCTTCAAAGGCCGTGCCTGCTAAATCCCCCTCTCACAGGCCTAGCTCCAGTACTCAAATGCTTAGTCTAGCAGAGGATCTCATTTCTTTAATCAGGGGAGCCCAATCCCACCCTGACAGGACCTCTCACCTTCCTCCAGAGAAGAGGCCTAGAGCAGAGCCCCCTGAGCCAGTTTCTTCAGATTACTTCTCTGATGATTCCGAAAATACTGATCCTCCAGAAGGCCCTTATTCTCCATATGAGGACTCTGATGCAGAGGATTCCATACCCTCTGCCTCTCCTCCTGAGGAATTTTCTTTTGGGGAAACCTTGCATGCTATGAGGGAACAATTTCAATGGCAGGGCCAGGATTTTTCAGACTCTAGAAAAAGGCTTAGGACCTTTTTACATTTACCACAACATAGGCCTTTAGCTATTCCTCCTGTACTTACAGTTGTGGATGATGCTTTTAATGATGCTTGTACTGCCCCTGACTCACTTCCTCCGGCCCCTGCTAAGCCCGACAGATACTACAGGGTTCCGGACACACATTATCATTTGTATAAGGCTCCTATTGCAGATCCTGAGACTATTTCACAGGGCCCAAAAGCTGTAGCAGCTGCATCTTCCAAGAACCCCCTCCCCTCTGAAAGAGAATCAAGGGCATTAGAGAGATGGGGTAAAAAAGTTTATACTTCTGCTACTCTATCGGCTAGGGCCTTAAACTGTCAATTCCACATGATTCAGTATCAGGAATTTCTGTTAGATCAACTAACTAAAAAACTGTCCTCCACTGAGCCTTTAGACCGTAAGTCCCTTCAGGATTTGGTGCATAACACTCAGCAGGTCAGTAATCATTCCTTAAAATGCGGCTATGATGCACTGGAGGCCTCCTTTAGATCAGGTATGACTGGTACAGTGATCAGAAGGCATGCATGGTTAAAAGAGCAATCCTTACCAGACCATGTAAAGTCCAAGCTTCTGGATGCTCCCATGGAAAAACACTGTTTGTTTGGTTCCCCTGCACAGCAAGTGTTAAAGAAGGTGGAAGAAAAAGCTAAATCTGTCCAGACAGTCAAGGATTTCTTACAGGTCCAGCCTCCGAGGTTTAGTAGGAACTGGCCTTCCAAGAATTGGTCCTTTCCAGACACCACCAGAACACACAGAAACAGACGCCCAAGAGGCAGAGGTCAACCCAGAGGTGCCTACAGGGGGCGTCAGTGGCAGCCTAACAGCCAGAGAAGTACGGCCACAGATCCAGCCACTACCACTTCCACAGGACAATCACAGTGACTTGGCTCTGAAACCGCCTACCAGGGAACAACTGGAAGCACCCTTAGCCGGAAAGCTAGCCTTATTTTCAGTAAATTGGCATTACATTACAGGAGACAAATGGATTTTACAGACAATAGACAAAGGCTACAGGTTTCACTTCCATACTCTTCCAAGGAAGAGAGGAATGCCAAACCTACCTCCAAACCAAAGAATAAACGCTCTACAGCAAATAGATCATTTACTAAGGATGAGAGCTATAGAAAAGGTACCGGCTTTGGAACAAGGACAAGGATTTTATTCAAGACTTTTCCTGGTTCCAAGAAAGGAAAAACAATGGAGACCTATCCTCGACCTGTCCGCACTAAACACATATCTCATTGTTCCAGAATTCAAGATGCTGACCCTACAGCAACTTCTTCCCATGCTGGGCAAGGAGTCTTGGCTGGTGACTCTGGATCTCAAGGAGGCATACCTGCACGTCCCCATACAACCAAATTGCAGAAGATATCTCAGATTTCTTGCAGGATCAGAGCATTATCAATTCTCAGCATTGCCTTTTGGCTTATCTACTGCGCCCAGAGTATTCACGAAATGCCTGGCATCAGTAATTGCTCATTGCAGGCTTCAGGGAATTCAAATTTATCCATACCTGGACGACTGCCTGTTACAAGCGGACAACAAGTACAAATTAACAAAAGATTTAAAAAAGGTTATTTACCTGCTGCAAGCCTTGGGATACACAGTCAATTTAAGAAAGTCAAGGCTGATACCATCCCAAAGGATAACCTTCTTGGGTGCAGAACTGGACACATCAAACCAGATGGCATTCCTCACAGCAGAAAAACAGAAGCAGCTACCACTCTATTTCATGGCATTAACAGCGCAGGGCCACCTTACAGCAAGAAAAATCCTGCAAGCCCTGGGTTACATGGCATCCTGCATAATATTGATTCCACATGCCAGACTACATATGAGGAAGTTGCAATGGTACCTGAGGAATTTATGGTCTCAGCACAAGCACAGCTTAGAAACCCAAATTCCAATAATTCCATGCCTGAAGCAAGAATTCCTGTGGTGGGCCCAGGCCTGTCAATTAAAGGACTGCCCTTCCACAGGCCTCACCCAAGCCAGACTATCACCACGGATGCCTCGGTCCTCGGTTGGGGGGCCCACATGGTGGACAAGTGCATACAAGGATTATGGACTCGAGACCAGATGAGCCTGCACATAAATCAAAAGGAGATGCTGGCAATAAAACAGGCAATTCAGACATTCAGACCGTTTCTTCAACAGGGTCATTTGCTCATAAGGACGGACAACACCACAGTTATGTGGTACATCAACAAACAGGGAGGCACACATTCATATCCTCTGCCGGATGGCAATGGACCTCTGGAAGGTGGCCCTGAGCCTCAACATTCAGCTCCAGGCCATATTTGTGCCAGGAAAAGAAAATATACTAGCAGACATCTTAAGCAGAACCACCACGGATGCCCACGAATGGATGCTGCATCCAGACATCTTCAAAACCATCACAAAGAAATGGGGACTGCCAGAAATAGACCTGTTCGCATCCCCACACAACCACCAATTGAAAAAATTCTGCACAAGAACATACCACCCACTTGCTTGGAAAGTGGACTCCCTATCCTTCAGTTGGGAAAACCTGACAGCCTATGCATTCCCACCTCTTCCTTTGATGCACAAAGTACTACTGAAGATCAAAGATCACCCGAGGATCATCTTGATAGCTCCAGACTGGCCGAGGCAACATTGGTACCCGCTACTGTGGAGCATGTCTCGGGAACAGGCATGGCCTCTACCCCTGCTACCTCTTCTACTAACACAGAACAACTTCAAAATAAATCCTGCATCCAAACTTGAAAACACTGCAGCTAGCTGCTTGGAACATTTCATAAGACAAAATAACCCATATTTATCTCAAAGGGTTAAAGACATTATCTTGGAGGCTCGCAGACCCTCAACAAGGAAAACTTATTCAGCAAAATGGAAAAGATACCTCATTTGGAGTGCAACAAAAGGAGTGGATGCATCTTTGGCAAACATAGTTAACATCCTGGAATACTTAGCAGAGCTTTTTCACAATGGTCTATCTTACTCCTCCATTAAGATTCATGCATCAGCTATTTCAGCAGAATACAACACGGATCCTCCAGTCTTTTCTCAACCTCTGCTCAGGCAGTTTCTCAGAGGAATTAAAAATGTAAAGCCACCAAGGAAACCACCATTGCCTACATGGGACTTGAACTTTGTATTAGAAAAGTTGACACTTCCCCCTTTTGAACGAGCAGCAACAGCGGAATTACAGTACTTATCTTGGAAAACTGCATTCCTGCTTGCAATCACTTCAGCTAGAAGGGTTTCGGAGTTACAGGCATTAATGGCAGTACAGCCCTTCCTTATTTTCCATCAGGATAGAGTGTCCATGAGAACTAATCCTACTTTTATGCCAAAGGTGGTTTCCAGGGTATCATTAAACCAAGCAATACACCTACCAACATTCTTCCCCAACCCGCAGAGCAGGGGAGAAAGATTACTGCATACCTTGGATGTACACAGGCAATTGCGCTACTACCTGGACAGAACCAAGAACAATAGGAAAACTGACCAGCTTTTGGTAGCAAATGCAACAGGAGTGGAAGGAAAAGCAATTTCAAAACAAACAATTTCAAAATGGATAGGAAATTGCATTAGATTTTGTTACTCTTTTCATGGAAAGACAACTCCGGAAAACATCAGACCTCATTCCACAAGGGCTACAGCCACTACTACAGCTTTCTTACGAGGAGTGGCTACCAAAGACATTTTAGAGGCTGCTACTTGGAGCTCCGTGCATACATTTGCCAAGCATTATAATCTACCTTTGTACTCTAGATCCCGAGCAGGTTTTGCCACTGCTGTTTTGCAAGGGATCTTAACTACACCATAATCTCTTACTACCTCCTTAGTGCCTCCTCCCCCAGTTTGGCTATGGTATTCTACCCATTTGTAAGGACTGCAGATGCATCCTTGAAGGACATAGTACAGTTTTGTACCTACCATAAATGTAGATGTCCGAGAGGTATGCATCTGCAGTCAGGATTACCCACCCTCCTTCCCCTCTGTGGTACTCCTAGGGTATTTGCCCATCTTGTAGCTAGCTGGGGGAATCTATTATGGTGTATTTGTTTGTATATATGTATATACATGTTTATTTCTATTTTTGCTCTCTATTGTTTGGAAACATTTGCATTTATCCAAATTTAGCCTTCCTAGAGGGCACCTGACATCTGGGGCAAGAAACACTGAGGAAAATGGCGTTGGCTGATGCCTTTATACCCGCTGAACTGCAGCTATGACGTCGGGTGAAGTGCGACATCAG